>NC_092234.1:66057955-66202955 GCF_036320965.1 Panulirus ornatus
CAAACCTACATTCACTGAGAACCAATCACTTTCCTCTCTTCCTACACGTACACATGCCTTACATCCTCGATAAAAACTTTTCACTGCTTCTAACAACTTGCCTCCCACACCATATATTCTTAATACCTTCCACAGAGCATCTCTATCAACTCTATCATATGCCTTCTCCAGATCCATAAATGCTACATACAAATCCATTTGCTTTTCTAAGTATTTCTCACATACATTCTTCAAAGCAAACACCTGATCCACACATCCTCTCCCACTTCTGAAACCACACTGCTCTTCCCCAATCTGATGCTCTGTACATGCCTTCACCCTCTCAATCAATACCCTCCCATATAATTTACCAGGAATACTCAACAAACTTATACCTCTGTAATTTGAGCACTCACTCTTATCCCCTTTGCCTTTGTACAATGGCACTATGCACGCATTCCGCCAATCCTCAGGCACCTCACCATGAGTCAAACATACATTAAATAACCTTACCAACCAGTCAACAATACAGTCACCCCCTTTTTTAATAAATTCCACTGCAATACCATCCAAACCTGCTGCCTTGCCGGCTTTCATCTTCCGCAAAGCTTTTACTACATATATATTTTTTTTTTTTTTTGCTTTGTCGCTGTATCCCGCGTTTGCGAGGTAGCGCAAGGAAACAGATGAAAGAATGGCCCAACCCACCCACATACACATGTATATACATACACGTCCACACACGCAAATATACATACCTATACATCTCAATGTATAAATACATATACACACACAGACATATACATATATACACATGTACATAATTCATAGTCTGTCTTTATTCATTCCCATCGCCACCTCGCCACACATGGAATAACAATGCCCTCCCCCCTCATGTGTGCGAGGCAGCACTAGGAAAAGACAACAAAGGCCCCATTCGTTCACACTCAGTCTCTAGCTGTCATGTAATAATGCACCAAAACCACAGCTCCCTTTCCACATCCAGGCCCCACAGAACTTTCCATGGTTTACCCAAGACGCTTGATATGCCCTGGTTCAATCCACTGACAGCACATTGACCCCGGTATACCACATCATTCCAATTCACTCTATTCCTTGCACGCCTTTCACCCTCCTGCATGTTCAGGCCCCGATCACTCAAAATCTTTTTCATTCCATCTTTCCACCTCCAATTTGGTCTCCCACTTCTCGTTCCCTCCACCTCTGACACATACATCCTCTTGGTCAATCTTTCCTCACTCATTCTCTCCATGTGACCAAACCATTTCAAAACACCCTCTTCTGCTCTCTCAACCACACTCTTTTTATTACCACACATCTCTATTACCCTTTCATTACTTACTCGATCAGACCACCTCACACCACATATTGTCCTCAAACATCTCAATTCCAACACTTCCACCCTCCTCTCCACAACTCTATCTATAGCCCATGCCTCGGAACCATATAACAATTTTGGAACCACTATTCCTTCAAACATATCCATTTTTGCTTTCCGAGATAATGTTCTCACCTTCCACACATTTTTCAACGCTCCCAGAACTTTTGCCCCCTTCCCAAACCTGTGACTCACTTCCATGACAAAGTATAATAATAAATATAAATAACATACACTTTCTCAGAACTGAGGTGCGAGTTTCACAAATTCGTCCACATACTCGGCAACTCCTTCATGGTTTGCAGACCACTTTTCTCTGCACTCTTTATTCATGGAAATTCAATGAAACTTCTTGAATCTTTGAATCCATTCTTCACTATAGTCACACTCATGTTGTTATTTAAGTTCTTTATGGAACACCTTAGCCCGGTCCATTATCATGCTACCCGACAAGTCCACTCTATCACTACGATGCTGTTGAAACCATTCCATCATCATTCGAAAGTGCTCAGTACTCTTCCCATCTTTCATAGTTTTTCTAATCGTCATTTGCTACTTGGAATCACTGTCTGCATAATTTCAATATTTTCTCCCTTTGCGTCTTTATATCATAAACAGTTGATGAACCAATAATGTAGATGTCACACAGGCTATGCACCGTAATACCATGGTCCATTTTTTCAACAGTTCTATTTTATCTTGGATTGACATAGACTGGTGTTTACGTTTGACACCACGACTGACACTCCCATATGACTTAGAAGCCATAGCTAAGGTTAGATTTAAGCAAAATAAGCTAAGAATCTCACAGAATTGCAGTATCACCACCAACAAGTGCAGTGTAAAGAATGTAAATAAGCGTGCCCTACACACAATGCCATCTGTGGCTGCCCTGTAAACTAGTCTGGTGGCCGCGGCAATTTCAAGTTCCCTCACGTAATTTTCTCTGGACTAAAGGAGGTGCCGAACCATCAGTTGCCAGAAAATTGGGTGTATCTGTATGTGTAAACAAAATATAGAAACATTATTTGCATGATCAATATTCTAGATTCTCACACTTGTTATTCCTTTTAAAATTTGAATTTGTGAAGTTATGAAAAGTCTCTACATTTGATTCTTAATCTTTACATCCTACTCTAATAAGCAAGCTCTAGAAGAGTACAAGCATAAGTATTTGGCTTTGCTATAGCTTTGACAATACACCCACCAACTTGTCCTGTACACCTCTCAAGAGTCTAACTACTTTAAGTGGTTAATCTGAGTAATGAAATCATGCATAACATGAACACCAATGTTGATAATTATAAGCAAGAAATGAATTAGAATTAGTAAACAAACTTAAAAACTCATCTCAATATGGAGATGAATATATCAGTGTACAGTAAACTGGTATGCTATTCAACTAAACATGAAATAATTACTATCATATTTTTGCTGCATATACAATGGTGTTGCTGAATAAAAACACTATATTGGATGCATGTTATTCATTTCATGTTAAATGAGATGGCATGCGCAACTGAGGCCCTAATCAAGGTCATTTCATTGATGCCACACATGAAACAGCACCCCCCTTCCCCCCGTGTGTGCGGGATAGTGGTAGGAAAAGACACTCAGTCTCTAGCTGTCATGTGTAATGCACTGAAACCACAGCTCCCTTTCCACATCCAGGCCCCACAAAACTTTCCATGGTTTATCCCAGATGCTTCAAATGCCCTGGTTCAATCCACTGACAGTACATCAACCCTGGTATACCACATCGTTACAATTCACTCTATTCCTTGCATTGTATGTTGTATGTTCAGGCCCCGGTCGCTCAAAATCTTTTTCACTCCATCTTTCCACCTCCAATTTGGTCTCCCACTTCTAATATCCCTCCACCTCTGACACATATATCCTCCCACACCATATGCTCTTAATACCTTCCACAAAGCATCTCTATCAACTCTGTCATATGCCTTCTCCAGATCCATAAATGCTACATACAAATACATCTGTTCTTCTAAGTGAGTGGTGGGATGAAGAAATGAGATTGTTAGTGAAAGAGAAGAGAGAGATTTTTCGATGATTTTTGCAGGGAAGTAGTGCGAATGACTGGGAGATGTATAAAATAAAGAGGCAGGAGGTCAAGAGAAAGGTGCAAGGGGTGAAAAAGAAGGCAAATGAGAATTGGGGTGAAAGAGTATCATTAAATTTTAGGGAGAATAAAAAGATGTTTTGAAAGGAGGTAAATAAAGTGCATAAAACAATAGAAGATCGTAACACAAAAGAACGAATGGGAACATGGGTGAAGGGGGATAATGGGGAGGTAATAACAAGTAGTGGTGAAGTGAAAGGAGATGGAGTGAGTATTTTGAAGGTTTGTTGAATGTGTTTGATGATAGAGTGGCAGATATAGGGTGTTTTGGTCGAGGTGGTGTGCGAAGTGACAGGGTCAGGGAAAATGGTTTGGTGAACCGAGAAGAGGTAGTGAAAGCATTGCAGAATATGAAAGCCAGCAAGGCGGCGGAATTGGATGGTACTGCAGTAGAATTTATTGAAAAAGGGGATGACTGTGCTGTTGACTGGATGGTGAAGATATTCAATGTAAGTATGGTTCATGGTGAAGTGCCTGAGGATTAGCGGAATGCATGCATAGTGCCATTGTACAAAGGCAAAGGGGATAAAGGTGAGAGTTCAAATTTCAGAGGTATAAATTTTTTGATTATTCCTGGGAAATTATAAGGGAGGGTATTGATTGAGAGGGTAAAGGCATGTACAGAGCATCAGATTGGGGAAGAGCAGTGTGGTTTCAGAAGTGGTAGAGGATGTGTGCATCAGGTGCTTGCTATGAAGAATGCATAATGTATAATGTGAAATGCACCGAAACCACAGCTCCCTTTCCACATCCAGGCCCCACAAAACTTTCCATAGTATACCCCCAACTGCTTCTCATGCCCTGATTCAATCCATTGACAGCACATCCACCCCAGTATACCACATCAGTCCAATTCACTCAATTTCTTGCACGCCTTTCACCCTCCTGTACCTTCAGGCCCCGATTACTCAAAATCTTTTTCACTCCATCTTTCTACCTCCAATTTGGTCTCCCATTTCTCCTCGTTCCCTCCACCTCTGGCACATATATCCTCTTTGTCAGTCTTTCTTCACTCATTCTCTCCATGTGACCAAACCATTTCAATACACCCTTTTCTGCTCTCTCAACCACGCTCATTTTATTACCACACATCTCTCTTACCCTTATTCACTTGTTTGCTCATGATACAGCGCTGGTGGCTGATTTGGATGAGAAACTGCAGAAGCTGGTGACTGAGTTTGGTAAAGTGTGTGAAAGAAGAAAGCTGAGAGTAAATGTGAATAAGAGCAAGGTTATTAGGTTCAGAAGGGTTGAGGGACAAGTCAATTGGGAGGTAAGTTTGAATGGAGAAAAACTGGAGGAAGTGAAGTGTTTTAGATATCTGGGAGTGGATTTGGCAGCAGATGGAACCATGGAAGCAGAAGTGAGTCACAGGGTGGGGGAGGGGGAGAAGGTTCTGGGAGCATTGAAGAATGTGTGGACAGTGAGAACATTATCTTGAAATAAAAAATGGGTGTTTGAAGAAATAGTGATTCCAACAATGTTACAAGGTTGTGAGGCATGGGTGATAGATAGGGTTGTGTGGAGGAGGGTGAATGTGTTGGAAATGAGAAGTTTGAGGACAATATGTGGTGTGAGGTGATTTGATCAAGTAAGTAATGAAAGGGTAAGAGAGATGTGTTGTAATAAAAAGAGCATAGTTGAGAGAGCAGAAGAGGGTGTACTGAAATGGTTTGGTCACATGGAGAGAATGAGTGAGGAAAGATTGACAATGAAGATATATGTGTCAGAGGAGGAGGGAACGAGGAGAAGTGGGAGACCAAATTAGAGGTGGAAGGATGGAGTAAAAAAGATTTTGAGCAATTAGGGCCTGAACATACAGGAGGGTGAAAGGCGTGCAAGAAATAGAGTGAATTGGAATGATGTGGTATAACGGGGTGGATGTGCTGTCAATGGATTGAACCAGGGAATGTGAAGAGTCTGGGGTAAACTATGGATAGTTTTGTCGGGCCTGGATGTGGAAAGGGAGCTGTGGTTTCGGTGCATTACACATGACAACTAGAGTCTGAGTGTGGATGAATGAGGCCTTTGTTGTCCTTTCCTAGTGCTACCCCATGTGCACGCAGGGGTAGGGGGGTCTCATTTCATGTGTGGCCGGGTGGCGGCAGAAATGGATGAAGGCAGCACGTATGAATATGTCCATGTGTATATATGTATATGTCTTGTGTATGTGGGTGGGTTGGGCCATTCTTTTGTTTGCTTCCTTGCGCTACCTCGCTAATGCGGGAGACAGCAACAAAATATAATAAAAGAATAAATAAATATATATACAAATGGAAACATCACTGAAGGGGGCTAATGAGGAGGTGATAACAGGTAGTGGTGATATGAGAAGATGGAGTGAGTATTTTGAAGGTTTGTTGAATGTGTTTGATGATAGAGTGGCAGATATAGGGCGTTTTGGTCGAGGCGTTGTGCAAAGTAAGAGGGTTAGGAAGAATGATTTGGTAAATGGAGAAGAGGTAGTAAAAGCTTTGCAGAGGATAAAAGCCAGCAAGGCAGCGGGTTTGGATGGTATTGTAGTGGAATCTATTAAAAAAAGGGGGTGATGGTGTTGATGACAGATTGGTAAGGTTATTTAATGTATGTATGACTCATGGCAAGGTGCCTGAGGATTGGCTGAATGCTTCCATAGTGCCATTGGAGAAAGGCAAAGGGGAAAAAGGTGAGTGCTCAAATTACAGAGGTTGAGTATTCCTGGTAAATTATATGGGAGGGTATTGATTGAAAGGGTGAAGGCATGTACAGAGCATCAGATTGGGGAAGAGCAGTGTGGTTTCAGAAGTGGTAGAGGATGTGTGGATCAGGTGTTTGCTTTGAAAAATTTATAATTATCTATATATTCATTTTGCTTTGTCGGTGTCTCCCGCGTTAGCGAGGTAGCACAAGGAAACAGACGAAAGAATGGCCCAACCCACCCACATACACATGTATATACATACACGTCCACACACGCAAATATACATACCTATACATCTCAATGTACACATATATATACACACACAGACATATACATATATACACATGTACATAATTCATACTGTCTGTCTTTATTTGTTACCATCGCCACCTCGCCACACATGGAATAACAACCCCCTCCCCCCTCATGTGTGTGAGGTAGTGCTAGGAAAAGACAACAAAGGCCCCATTTGTTCACACTCAGTCTCTAGCTGTCATGTAATAATGCACCGAAACTACAGCTCCCTTTCCACATCCAGGCCCCACACAACTTTCCATGGTTTACCCCAGACGCTTCACATGTCCTGCTTCAATCCACTGACAGCATGTCAACCCCGGCATACCAAATCGTTCCAATTCACTCTATTCCTTGCACACCTTTCACCCTCCTGCATGTTCAGGCCCCGATCACTCAAAATCTTTTTCACTCCATCTTTCCACCTCCAATTTGGTCTCCCACTTCTCGTTCCATCCACCTCTGACACATATATCCTCTTGGTCAATCTTTCCTTACTCATTCTCTCTCATGGGACCAAACCATTTCAAAACACCCTCTTCTGCTCTCTCAACCACGCTCTTTTTATTACCACACATCTCTCTTACCCTTACATTACTTACTCGATCAAACCACCTCACACCACATATTGTCCTCAAACATCTCATTTCCAGCACATCCACCCTCCTCCGCAAAACTCTATCCATAGCCCACGCCTCGCAACCATATAACATTGTTGGAACCACTATTCCTTCAAACATACCCATTTTTGCTTTCTGAGATACTATTCTCGACTTCCACACATTCTTCAAGGCTCCCAGAATTTTTGCCCCCTCTCCCACCCTATGATTCACTTCTGCTTCCATGGTTCCATCCGCTGCCAGATCCACTCCCAGATATCTAAAACACTTCACTTCCTCCAGTTTTTCTCCATTTAAACTTACCTCCCAATTGACTTGACCCTCAACCCTACTGTACCTAATAACCTTGCTCTTATTCACATTCACTCTCAACTTTCTTCTTTCACACACTTTACCAAACTCAGTCACCAGCTTCTGCAGTTTCTCACATGAATCAGACACCAGCGCTGTATTATCAGCGAACAACAACTGACTCACTTCCCAAGCTCTCTCATCCACAACAGACTGCATACTTGCCCCTCTTTCCAAAACTCTCGCATTTACCTCCCTACCAATCCTATCCATAAACAAATTAAACACCATGGAGACATCACACATCCCTGTCGCAAACCTACATTCACTGAGAACCAATCACTTTCTTCCTACACGAACACATGCCTTACATCCTCGATAAAAACTTTTTACTGCTTCTAACAACTTGCCTCCCACACCATATATTTTTAATACCTTCCACATCTATCAACTATATCATATGCCTTCTCCAGATCCATAAATGCTACATACAAATCCATTTGCTTTTCTAAGTATTTCTCACATACATTCCTCAAAGCAAACACCTGATCCACACATCCTCTACCCCATCTGAAACCACACTGCTCTTCCCCAATCTGATGCTCTGTACATGCCTTCACCCTCTCAAGCAATACTCTCCCGTATAATTTACCAGGAATACTCAACAAACTTATACCTCTGTAATTTGAGCACTCACTCTTATCCCCTTTCCCTTTATGCATTTATGTGCTGAAAAAGAACTGGTGATTGGGAATACCTGGTTTAAAAAGAGAGATATGCATAAGTATACGTATGTAACTAGGGGAGATTGCCAGAGAGTGTTATTGGATTACGTGTTAATTGAAAGGCACGCGAAAGAGTGACTTTTGGATGTTAATGTGCTGAGAGGTGCAACTGGAGGGGTGTTTGATCATTATCTTGTGGAGGTGAAGGTGAAGATTTGTAGAGGATTTCAGAAAAGAAGAGAGAATGTTGGGGTGAAGAGAGTTGTGAGAATAAGTGAGCTTGGGATGGGGACTTGTGTGAGGAAGTACCAGGAGAGACTGAGTACAGAATGGAAAAAGGTGAGAACAAAGGACGTGAGGGGAGTGGGGGAGGAATGGGATGTATTTAGGGAAGCATTGATGGTTTGCGCAAAAGATGCTTGTGGCATGAGAAGCGTGGGAGGTGGGCAGATTAGAAAGGGTGGGGAGTGTTGGGATGAAGAAGTAAGATTATTAGTTAAAGAGAAGAGAGAGGCATTTGGATAAGTTTTGCAGGGAAATAATGCAAATGACTGGGAGATGTATAAAAGAAAGAGGCAAGAGGTCAAGAGAAAGGTGCAAGAGGTGAAAAAGAGGGCAAATGAGAGATGGGGTGAAAGAGTATCATTAAATTTTAGGGAGAGTAAAAAGATGTTTTGGAAGGAGGTAAATAAAGTGCGTAAGACGAGAAGAAATGGGAACATCGGTGAAGGAACTAATGGGGAGGTAATAACAAGTAGTGGTGATGTGAGACGGAGATGGGGTGAGTATTTTGAAGGTTTGTTGAACGTGTTAGATGATAGAGTGGCAGATATAGGGTGTTTTGGTTGAGGTGGTGCACGAAGTGAGAACATCAGGGAGAATGGTTTGGTAATCAGAGAAGAGGTAGTGAAAGCTTTGCGGAAGATGAAAGCCAGCAAGGCGGTGGGTTTGGATGGTATTGCAGTGGAATTTATTAAAAAAGGAGGTGACTGTGTTGTTGACTGGTTGGTGAGGATAGTCAGTGTATGTATGGCTCATGGTGAAGTGCCTGAGGATTGGCAGAATGCATGCATAGTGCCATTGTACAAAGGCAAAGGGGATAAAGGTGAGTGCTCAAATTACAGAGGTATAAGTTTGTTGAATATTCCTGGGAAATTATATGGGAGGGTATTGATTGAGAGGGTGAAGGCATGTACAAAGCACCAGATTGGGGAACAGCAGTGTGGTTTCAGAAGTGGTAGAGGATGTGTGGATCAGGTGTTTGCTTTGAAGAATGTATGTGAGCAATATTTAGAAAAACAAATGGATTTTTTGCATGTAGGATTTATGGATCTGGAGAAGGCATATGAGAGAGTTGAAAGAGATGCTTTGTGGAAGGTATTAAGAATACATGGTGCGGCAGGCAAGTTGCTAGAAGCAGTGAAATGTTTTTATCGAGAATGTAAGGCATGTGTACGAGTAGGAAGAGAGGAAAGTGATTTGTTACCAGTGAATGTTGGTTTGTGGTAGGGGTGTGTGATGTCTCCATGGTTGTTTGTTTATGGATGGGGTTGTTAGGGTGGTGAATGCAAGAATTTTCGAGAGAGGGGCAAGTATGTAGTCTGTTGTGGATGATAGGGTTTGGAAAGTGAGTCAGTTGTTGTTCGCTGATGATACAGCACTGGTTGCTGATTCGGGTGAGAAACTGCAGAAGCTGGTGACTGAGTTTGGTAAAGTGTGTGAAAGAAGACAGCTGAGAGTAATTGTGAATAACAGCAAGGTTATAATAGGGTTGAGGGTCAAGTCATTTGGAAGGTAAGTTTGAATGGAGAAAAACTGGAGGAAGTGAAGTGTTTTAGATATCTGGGAGTGGACTTGGCAGCAGATGGAACCATGGAAGCAGAAGTGAGTCACAGGGTGGGGGAGGGGGCAAAGGTTCTGGGAGCATTGAAGAATGTGTGGAAGGCAAGAATATTATCTTGGAGAGCAAAAATTGGTGTGTTTGAAGAAATAGTGGTTCTAACAATGTTATATGGTTGCGAGGTGTGGGCTATAGATAGGGTTGTTCAGAGGAGGGTGGATGTGTAGGAAATGCAATGTTTGAGGACAACATGTGGTGTAAGGTGGTTTGATCGAGTAAGTAATGAAAGGGTAAAAGAGATGTGTGGTAATCAAAAGAGTGTGTTTTGAAATGGTTTGGTCACATGAAGAGAATGAGTGAGGAAAGAATGACCAAGAGGATGTGTGTGTCAGAGGTGGAGGGAACAAGGAGAAGTGGGAGACCGAATTGGAGGTAGAAGGATGGAGTGAAAAAGATTTTGAGCGATTGGAGCCTGAACATGCAGGAGGGTGCAAGGAATAGAGTTAACTGGAATGATTTGGTATACCGGGGTGGACCTGCTGTCAATGGATTGAACCAGGACATGTGAAACGTCTGGGGAAAACCATGGAAAGTTTTGTGGGACCTGGACGTGTAAAGTGAGCTGTGGTTTCGGTGCATTATAGATGATATCTAGAGACTGAGTATGAACGAAAGTGGCCTTTGTAGTCTTGGGGTGGCGACAGGAATGAATAAATGCAGCAAATATGAATTATGTACATGTGTATATATGCATACGTCTGTGTATGTATATGTATGTATGCATTGAAAAGAACAGGCATGTATATGTGCGTGTGTGGGCGTTTATGTATATATATGCGTGTGGGGGTGGGTTGGGTCATTCTTCCGTTCATTTCCTAGCGCTATCTTGCTAGTGCGGGAGACGGCGATTAAGTGTAATAGAAAATAGAATGTGTATACATTTTTTCATTTATTATACTTAACTGCCGTCTCCTGCGTTAGTGAGGTAGTGGAAGGAAACAGACGAAGAATGGCCCAACCCACCCATATACACATGCATATACTTAAACACTCAAGCACACACATATACATAACCAGACATATACATATATACACATGTACATATCCATACTTGCTGCATTTCATCCATTCTTGTTGCCACCCCGCCACACATGAAATAGCATTCTCCCCGCCCCCCTCCAGGAAGTCTGCACCAGAAACAGGCGAAAAAGACCATATTCGTTTACACTCAGTCACTAGTTGTCATGTGTAATGCACTGAAACCATAGCTCCCTCTCCACATCCAGGCCCCACAAAACTTTCCATGGTTTACCCCAGATGCTTCACATACCCTGGTTCACTCCACTGACAGCACGTTGACCCCTGGTATACAACGTTGTTCTAATTTATTCTATTACTTGCACACCTTTCACCTTACTGTATGTTCAGGCCCCAATCGCTCAAAATCTTTTTTACTCCATACTTCCACCTCCAATTTGGTCTCCTGCTTCTTGTTCTTCCCTCCACCTCTGACACATATATCCTCTTTGTCAATCTTTCCTCACTCATTCTCTCTATATGTCCAAACCATTTCAACACACCCTCTTCTGCTCTCTCAGCCACACTCTTCTTATTACCATACATCTCTCTTACCCTTTTATTACTTACTAGATCAAACCACCTCACACCACATATTGTCCTCAAACATTTCATTTCCACAACATCCACCCTCCTCTGTGCAACCCTACCTATAGCCCATGATTCGTAACCATATAACATTGTTGGAACCACTATTCCTTCAAACATACCCATTTTTGCTCTCCGAGATAATGTTCTGACCTTCCACATCTTCTTCAACGCTTCAAGAACCTTCGCTCCCTCCCCCACCTTGTGACTCATTTCCGCTTCCATGGATCCATATGCTGCAAGGTCTACTCCCAGATATCTAAAAAACTTCACTTCCTCCAGTTTTTCTCCATTCAAACTTACCTCCCAATTAACTTGTCCCTCAACTCTAATGAAATTAATCACCTTGCTCTTATTCACGTTTACTCTCAACTTTCACACACTTTACCAAACTCAGTCACCAGCTTCTGCAGTTTCTCACCTGAATCAGCCATCAGCGCTGTTATCATTAGCAAACAACAGCTGACTCACTTCCCAAAGCCTCTCATCCACAACAGACTGCATACTTGCACCTCTCTCCAAAACTCTTGCATTCACCTACCTACTCACCCCATTCATAAACAAATTAAACAACCATGGAGACATCACACATCCCGGCAGCAGACCGACATTCACTGAGAACCAATCACTTTCCTCTCTTCCTACTCATACACATGCCTTACATCCTTGGTAAAAACTTTTCACTGCTTCTAGCAACTTAACCCCCCCCCCCCTACATATACTCTTCAAACCTTCCACAAGGCATCTCTATCCACCCTAGCATATGCCTTCTCCAGATCCATAAATGCTACATACAAATCCATCAGTTTTTCTAGGAGTTTTTCACATACACACTTCAAAGCAAACACCTGATCCACTCAGCCTCTACCACTTATGAAACCACACTGCTCCTCCCCAATCTGATGCTCAGTAAATGCCTTTACCCCTCTCAATCAATACCCTCCCATATGATTTCCCATGAATACTCATCAAACCTATGCCTCTGTAATTTGAACACTCATCTTTATCCACTTTGCTTTTGTACAATGGCACTGTGCATGCATTCTGCTAATCCTCAGGCATTTCACCATGATCCATATATACAATGAATATCCTTACCAATCATTCAACAACACAGTCACCCTCTTTTTTAATAAATTCCACTGCAATACCATCCAAACCCGCCACCTTGCAGATTTCATCTTCCACAAAGCTTTCACTACCTCCTCTCTGTTCACCAAACCATTCTCCTTAACCCTCTCACTTTGCACATCACCCGGACCAAAACATCCTATATCTGCCACTCTATTATCAAACACATTCAACAAGTCTTCAAAATATTCACTCCATCTCCTCACTTTGTCACTACTTGTTATTACCTCCCCATGTGCCCCATTCACCGATATTCCCAATTGTTCTCTTGACTTACTTTATTTACCTCCTTCCAAACATTTTTTTATTGTCCCTAAAATTCAATGATACTCTCTCACCCCAACTCTCATTTGCATTCTTTCTCACCTCTTGCACCTTCTTCACCTCCTGCCTCTTTCTTTTATACATCTCCCAGTCAATTGCACTACTTCCCTGCAAACATTGTCCAAATGTCTCTCTTCTCTTTCACTAACAATCTTACTACTTTATCCCACCATTTACTACCGTTTCTAATCTGCCCACCTTCTACCTTTCTCATGCCATAGGCATCTATTGTGCAAGCTATCACTGCTTCCCTAAATACATCCCATTCCTCTCCCACTCCCCTTACAACATTTGCTCTCACCTTTTAACACTATGCACTCAATCTCTTCTTTCCAAGCTCAATTACTCTCACCACTCTCTTCTCCCCAATATTCTCTCTTCTGAAAACCGCTACAAATCTTCACCTTCACAAAGTAGTGATCAGACATCCTTTCAGCTGCCCCTCTAAGCACATTAACTTCCAAAAGTCTCTCTTTTACATGCCTATCAATTAACACATAATCGATGCCCTCTAGCCAGCTCTCTTATGCACATACGTATACTTATGTATAGCTCTCTTTTTAAACTAGGTATTCCCAATCACCAGTCCTTTTTCAGCACACAAATCCACGAGCTCTTTACCTTTTCCATTTACAACATAGACCACCCCATGTACACCAATTATACCCTCAACTGCTATATTACTCACCTTTACATATAACTCACCCATCACTATAACGGTCTCATGCATCAAAGCTGCTAACACACTCACTCAGCTGCTCCCAAAATACTTGTCTCCCATGATCTTTCTTCTCATGACCAGGTGCATAGGCACCAATAATCACCCTTTTAGAAATATAAATACAAGAAGGTGGGGGGGGGGGTTGAGCTCCCCCACTCCTGCCCCCTTTACTCGCCTTCTACGGCATGTACGAAATACGTGGGAAGTATTCTTTCTCCCCCATCCCCCATGTATAAACATAATTTGTTTATGGATGGGGTTGTTAGGGAGGTAAATGCAAGAGTTTTGGAAAGAGGGGCAAGTATGAAGTCTGCTGGGGATGAGAGAGCTTGGGAAGTGAGTCAGTTGTTGTTCGCTGATGATACAGCGCTGGTGGCTGATTCATGTGAGAAACTGCAGAAGCTGGTGACTGAGTTTGGTAAAGTGTGTGGAAGAAGAAAGTTAAGAGTAAATGTGAATAAGAGCAAGGTTATTAGGTACAGTAGGGTTGAGGGTCAAGTCAATTGGGAGGTGAGTTTGAATGGAGAAAAACTGGAGGAAGTGAAGTGTTTTAGATATCTGGGAGTGGATCTGGCAGCGGATGGAACCATGGAAGTGGAAGTAGATCATAGGGTGGGGGAGGGGGCGAAAATTCTGGGGGCCTTGAAGAATGTGTGGAAGTCGAGAACATTATCTCGGAAAGCAAAAATGGGTATGTTTGAAGGAATAGTGGTTCCAACAATGTTGTATGGTTGCGAGGCGTGGGCTATGGATAGAGTTGTGCGCAGGAGGATGGATGTGCTGGAAATGAGATGTTTGAGGACAATGTGTGGTGTGAGGTGGTTTGATCGAGTGAGTAACGTAAGGGTAAGAGAGATGTGTGGAAATAAAAAGAGCGTGGTTGAGATAGCAGAAGAGGGTGTTTTGAAGTGGTTTGGGCACATGGAGAGAATGAGTGAGGAAAGATTGACCAAGAGGATATATGTGTCGGAGGTGGAGGGAACGAGGAGAAGAGGGAGACCAAATTGGAGGTGGAAAGATGGAGTGAAAAAGATTTTGTGTGATCGGGGCCTGAACATGCAGGAGGGTGAAAGGAGGGCAAGGAATAGAGTGAATTGGAGCGATGTGGTATACCGGGGTTGACGTGCTGTCAGTGGATTGAATCAAGGCATGTGAAGCGTCTGGGGTAAACCATGGAAAGCTGTGTAGGTATGTATATTTGCGTGTGTGGACGTATGTATATACATGTGTATGGGGGGGGGTTGGGCCATTTCTTTCGTCTGTTTCCTTGCGCTACCTCGCAAATGTGGGAGACAGCGACAAAGTATAATAAAAAAATATAATATAAATATATATATATATATATATATATATATATATATATATATATATATATATATATATATATATATATATACATATATATATGCCTTACATCCTCGATACAAACTTTTCACTGCTTCTAACAACTTGCCTCCCACACCATATATTCTTAATACCTTCCACAAAGCATCTCTATCAACTCTATCATATGCCTTCTCCAGATCCATAAATGCTACATACAAATCCATTTGCTTTTCTCAGTATTTCTCACATACATTCTTCAAAGCAAACACCTGATCCACACATCCTCTACCACTTCTGAAACCACACTGCTCTTCCCCAATCTGATGCTCTGTACATGCCTTCACCCTCTCAATCAATACCCTCCCATATAATTTCCCAGGAATACTAAACAAACTTATACCTCTGTAATTTGAGCACTCACTCTTATCCCCTTTGCCTTTGTACAATGGCACTATGCGCGCATTCCGCCAATCCTCAGGCACCTCACCATGAGTCATACATACATTAAATAACCTTACCAACCAGTCAATAATACAGTCACCCCCTTTTTTAATAAATTCCACTGCAATACCATCCAAACCTGCTTCCTTGCCGGCTTTCATCTTCCGCAAAGCTTTTACTACCTCTTCTCTGTTTACCAAATCATTTTCCCTAACCCTCTCACTTTGCACACCACCTCGACCAAAACACCCTATATCTGCCACTTTATCATCAAACACATTCAACAAACCTTCAAAATACTCACTCCATCTCCTTCTCACATCACTACTTGTTATCACCTCCCCATTAGCCCCTTCACTGAAGTTCCCATTTGCTCCCTTGTCTTATGAACTTTATTTACCTCCTTCCAAAATATCTTTTTATTCTCCCTAAAATCTAATGATACTCTCTCATCCTAACTCTCATTTGCCCTCTTTTTCACCTCTTGCACCTTTCTCTTGACCTCCTGTCTCTTTCTTTTATACATCTCCCACTCAATTTCATTTTTTCCCTGCAAAAATCGTCCAAATGCCTCTCTCTTCTCAATCACTAATAATCTTACTTCTTCATCCCACCACTCACTACCCTTTCTAATCAACCCACCTCCCACTCTTCTTATGCCACAAGCATCTTTTGCGCAATCCATCACTGATTCCCTAAACACATTCCTCCCCCACTCCCCTTACTTCCATTGTTCTCACCTTTTTCCATTCTGTACTCAGTCTCTCTTGGTACTTCCTCACACAATTCTCCTTCCCTAGCTCACTTACTCTCACCACCCTCTTCACCCCAACATTCACTCTTCTTTTCTGAAAACCCATACAAATCTTCACCTTAGCCTCCTCAAGATAATGATCAGACATCCCTCCAGTTGCACCTCTCGGCACATTAACATCCAAAAGTCTCTCTTTCGCGCGCCTGTCAATTAACGCCTAATCCAATAACGCTCTCTGGCCATCTCTCCTACTTACATACGTATACTTATGTATATCTCGGGTTGTTAGGGAGGTGAATGCAAGAGTTTTGGAAAGAGGGGCAAGTATGAAGTATGTTAGGGATGAGAGAGCTTGGGAAGTGAGTCAGTTGTTGTTCGCTGATGATACAATGCTGGTGGCTGATTCATGTGAGAAACTGCAGAAGCTGGTAACAGAGTTTGGTAAAGTGTGTGAAAGAAGAAAGTTAAGAGTAAATGTGAATAAGAGCAAGGTTATTAGGTACAGTAGGGTTGAGGGTCAAGTCAATTGGGAGGTAAGTTTGAATGGAGAAAAACTGGAGGAAGTAAAGTGTTTTAGATATCTGGGAGTGGATCTGGCAGCGGATGGAACCATGGAAGTGGAAGTGGATCATAGGGTGGGTGAGGGGGCGAAAATTCTGGGAGCCTTGAAGAATGTGTGGAAGTTGAGAACATTATCTCAGAAAGCAAAAATGGGTATGTTTGAAGGAATAGTGGTTCCAACAATGTTGTATGGTTGCGAGGCGTAGGCTATGGATAGAGTTGTGCGCAGGAGGATGGATGTGCTGGAAATGAGATGTTTGAGGACAATGTGTGGTGTGAGGTGGTTTGATCGAGTAAGTAACGTAAGGGTAAGAGAGATGTGTGGAAATAAAAAGAGCGTGATTGAGAGAGCAGAAGAGGGTGTTTTGAAATGGTTTGGGCACATGGAGAGAATGAGTGAGGAAAGGTTGACTAAGAGGATATATGTGTCAGAGGTGGAGGGAACGAGGAGAAGTGGGAGACCAAATTGGAGGTGGAAAGATGGAGTGAAAAAGATTTTGTGTGATAAAGGGGCCTGAACATGCAGGAGGGTGAAAGGAGGGCAAGGAATAGAGTGAATTGGATCGATGTGCTATACCGGGGTTGACGTGCTGTCAGTGGATTGAATCAGGGCATGTGAAGCGTCTGGGGTAAACCATGGAAAGCTGTGTAGGTATGTATATTTGCGTGTGTGGACGTATGTATATACATGTGTGTGGGGGTGGGTTGGGCCATTTCTTTCATCTGTTTCCTTGCGCTACCTCGCAAACGCAGGAGACAGCGAAAAAAAAAAATATAAATTATCCCTGGGGATAGGGGAGAAAGAATACTTCCCACGTATTCCCTGCGTGTTGTAGAAGGCGACTAAAAGGGGAGGGAGCGGGGGGCTGGAAATTCTCCCCTCTCTATTTTTTTTAATTTTCCAAAAGAAGGAACAGAGAAGGGGGCCAGGTGAGGATATTCCCTCAAAGCCCAGTCCTCTGTTCTTAACGCTACCTCGCTAATGCGGAAAATGGCGAATAGTTTGAAAGAAAATATATATAAATATTCCTGGGGATAGGGGAGAAAGAATACTTCCCACGCATTCCTTACGTGTTGTAGATGGCGACTAAAGGGGATGGGAGCGAGGGGCAAGAAACCCCCCATCCTTGTATTTTAACTTTCTAAAAGGGGAAACAGAAGAAGGAGTCATGCAGGGAGTGCTCATCCTCCTTGAAGGCTTAGACTGGGGTGTCTAAATGTATGTGGATCTGACCAAGATGAGAAAAAAAAGGAGAAATAGGTAGTATGTTTGAGGAAAGGAACCTGGATGTTTTGGCTCTGAGTGCAACGAAGTTCAAGGATAAAGGGGAAGAATGGTTTGGGAATGTTTTGGGAGTAAAGTCAGGGGTTGCTGAGCGGACAAGAGCAAGGGAAGGAGTAGCACTACTCCTGAAACAGGAGTGGTGGGAGTATGTGATAGAGTGTAAGAAAGTACACTCTAGATTGATATGGGTAAAAGTGAAAGTGGAAGGAGAGAGATGGGTGATTATTGGTGCATATGCACCTGGCCATGAGAAGAAAGATCATGAGAGGCAAGTGTTTTGGGAGAAGCTGAGTGAGTGTGTTAGTAGTTTTGATGTATGAGACCGGGTTATAGTGATGGGCGATTTAAATGCAATGGTGAGTAATGTGGCAGTTGAGGGAATAATTGGTGTACATGGGGTGTTCAGTGTTGTATATGGAGATGGTGAAGAGCTTGTAGATTTGTGTACTGAAAGAGGACTGGTGATTGGGAATACCTGGTTCAAAAAGAGAGATATACATAAATATAAGTATGTATGTAGGAGAGATGGCCAGAGAGTGTTATTGGATTGCATGTCCATTGATAGGCGCATGAGAGACTTTTGGATGTTAATGTGCTGAGAGGTGCAACTGGAGGGATGTCTGATCATTATCTTGTGGAGGTGAAGGTGAAGATTTGTAGAGGTTTTCAAAAAAGAAGAGAGAATGTTAGGGTGAAGAGAGTGTTGAGAGTAAGTGAGCTTGGGAAGGAAACTTGTGTGAGGAAGTACCAGGAGAGACTGAGTGCAGAATGGAAGAAGGTGAGAGCAAAGGACTTAATGGGAGTGGGGGAAGAATGGGATGCATTTAGGAAGGCAGTGATGGCTTGCATAAAAGATGCTTGTGGCATAAGAAGTATGGGAGGTGGGCAGATTAGAAAGGGCAGTGAGTGGTGGGATGAAGTAAGATTATTAGTGAAAGAGAAGAGAGAGCCATTTGGATGAGCTTTGCAAGGAAATAGTGCAAATGACTGGAAGATGTATCAAGGAAAGAGGCAGGAGGTCAAGAGAAAGGTGCAAGAGGTGAAAAAGAGGCCAAATGAGAGTTGGGGTGAGATAGTATCATTAAATTTTCTGGAGAATAAAAGATGTTTTGGAGGGAGGTAAACAAAGTGCTTAAGACAAGAGAACAATGGGAACAGCAGTGAAGGGGCTAATAGGGAGGTAATAACAAGTGGTGGTGATGTGAGAAGATGGAGTATTTTAAAGGTTTGTTGAACGTGTCAGATGATAGAGTGGCAGATATAGGGTATTTTGTTCGAGGTAGTGTGCGAAGTGAGAGGGTCAGTGAGAATGGTTTGGTAAACAGAGAAGATAATATGTATATTATTATCATTATTCTTTTTATTATACTTTGTAACTGTCTCCCGCGTTGGTGAGGTAGCGCAAGGAAACAGACAAAAGAATGGCCCAACCCACCCACATATACATGTATCTATATATCTTTTTTTTTTTTTTTTTTTTTTTTTTTTATACTTTGTCGCTGTCTCCCGCGTTTGCGAGGTAGCGCAAGGAAACAGACGAAAGAAATGGCCCAACCCCCCCCCCATACACATGTATATACACACGTCCACACACGCAAATATACATACCTACACAGCTTTCCATGGTTTACCCCAGATGCTTCACATGCCTTGCTTCAGTCCACTGACAGCACGTCAACCCCTGTATACCACATGACTCCAATTCACTCTATTTCTTGCCCTCCTTTCACCCTCCTGCATGTTCAGGCCCCGATCACACAAAATCTTTTTCACTCCATCTTTCCACCTCCAATTTGGTCTCCCTCTTCTCCTCGTTCCCTCCACCTCCGACACATATATCCTCTTGGTCAATCTCTCCTCACTCATTCTCTCCATGTGCCCAAACCATTTCAAAACACCCTCTTCTGCTCTCTCAACCACGCTCTTTTTATTTCCACACATCTCTCTCACCCTTACGTTACTTACTCGATCAAACCACCTCACACCACACATTGTCCTCAAACATCTCATTTCCAGCACATCCATCCTCCTGCGCACATCTCTATCCATAGCCCACGCCTCGCAACCATACAACATTGTTGGAACCACTATTCCCTCAAACATACCCATTTTTGCTTTCCGAGATAATGTTCTCGACTTCCACACATTTTTCAAGGCTCCCAAAATTTTCGCCCCCTCCCCCACCCTATGATCCACTTCCGCTTCCATGGTTCCATCCGCTGACAGATCCACTCCCAGATATCTAAAACACTTCACTTCCTCCAGTTTTTCTCCATTCAAACTCACCTCCCAATTTACTTGACCCTCACCCCTACTGTACCTAATAACCTTGCTCTTATTCACATTTACTCTCAACTTTCTTCTTCCACACACTTTACCAAACTCAGTCACCAGCTTCTGCAGTTTCTCACATGAATCAGCCACCAGCGCTGTATCATCAGCGAACAACAACTGACTCACTTCCCAAGCTCTCTCATCCCCAACAGACTTCATACTTGCCCCTCTTTCCAGGACTCTTGCATTTACCTCCCTTACAACCCCATCTATATATCTATTTATCTATTTATTCATTTTGCTTTTTCACTATCTCCCGCATTATCGAGGTAGCACAAGGAAACAGATGAAAGAATGGCCCAACCCACCCACATACACATGTATATACGTACACGTCCACACACGCAAATATACATACCTATACATCTCAATGTATACATATATACACACACACAGACATATACACATGTAGATAATTCATACTGTCTGCCTTTACTCATTCCCATCGCCACCCCGCCACACATGAAATAACAACCCTCTCCCCCCTCGTGTGTGCAAGGTAGTGCTAGGAAAAGACAACAAAGGCCCCATTCATTCACATTCAGTCTCTAGCTGTCATGCATAATGCACCGAAACCACAGCTCCCTTTCCACATCCAGGCCCCACAAAACTTTCCATGGTTTAGATAGGATGCAATGTAGGTTAAACTAGATGGTGTTTCACTTCCACTGGGGACTGGAAGTTTGGGTATAATCATGATGTATTGTTTGATTTAGAAAAAAAAAGAAAATGCATTTAAGAACTTTAAATCTTTAAAACATAGTGAAGCCCAATTGCCACAATCTATAATAGATGGTGGAATATTCAGTGAAGTCACTAAAATCAAATACTATACCTTGGATATTATAGAACAAATGATATTTCATCTGATGCCCATATATAAGTACATGAAATCATTCTCAAGAAAATTTCATTTGAGTTTATGGTTGATGATGCTGACAATACTTCAATTACAGTACTTTACACTGTACACAAGAGTTACACATGCTTATAGTAAAAGCATCAACAAGCTACAATGAAATGACTATGTCTATCTTACCATAATATATCTAAACGTATTCTGTGTTTGTGAAATATGAAAGTAAGGCAATTTGTTTGATGCTTAACGTTGTCAGTCTGTGGTGTAAAATTTGAAATCATATCTGTGTAGTTTAAACATATATGAAAATAAATCTATCAAGGAATTACTTGTCAGTACATTGCAATCAACATCAAGAATTAGGTTACAGTGGTATTTTATGCAGTATACCAATTTCAAAGAAGAGATTCCAAAAACAAATGGGGGCTATAAATGATACTATTGACCAAATTTTCTTTAAACTGCATTTTATAATGTACTGTGCCTTTAACTTTATATGTCAATACTTATACACTGGGTACTGGCAAGACTGGAATATGGTAAATGTATTGTTATCAGTTTATAACTATCAACCTAATACATAAGAATCACAAATATATATAATTCCATCAATTTGCTTATCTTTATTTTGTCCTTTTCTCTAAGCTACCCTTCCTTCTCAGTCAAAGGAAGTTTTGCTTCATAATCCCTGGGCTGGCTCAGTATGTCAAAAATTTTGCAAAAAATTTACATTTAGATAGGAGGTGTGTACAGCTTGCATGTTTTTGGGAGAAGAAATGGAATCTTTTGGCAAAATGACATCTCAAATTACTTCATCTATCTTTCTATCCATCTAATACTATTACTAATCTATCTACCTATATTCATATCTACCTTAACTTAAAAGTGAGTGCAGTCTGATTGCAAAACTTAACATAGTAAGCCATTACAGAATAAAATCATATTTCTCTATTGTATATCTTTTTGAATAAGTATTTACCAATTTCATGTTAAGGATCTCCCTTCTATGCATCTTCTGAAGTTCTATTCACTGATAGAATCATCAAACTGGTTAAAAAGTTACTTTTCATGTTCAAGTTGTACAAAATTTTGTCTTCTAAACCTTCAATGTAACTCAGCTCTCTTAATTTTCATACTACCTTTGTTGCCCTCCTTTGGACCTTGCCTATCAATTGCCTGTGCTTCTTTAGATGCCGTGACCAAACCTGAGAAGCACATTCAAGTAATGGCCTACCATAGGATGTAAGTGCTTGCTGAATGTTTCCTTATCAATGTACTTTAGAACAATTCTAATATTTGCCAGAGATACTTTGTCTCCTTTGTACTTCTTAGATGGGAATGTGGTGACAGGTTAGGTATAATGATGAATCCCAAGTCCCTCTCTTATAAAGTTTCATATAGTTTATTTCCAGGTATAAGATAATCATTTTGAGGCCTTCTTTCACTATGATCCATATTCATTACTTTGCCTTTACTCCAGTTGAATATCACCAACCATGTATCAGACCAACTCTGTGCATAGGTTCCTTTATAAGTTGTTACAATCCTCCTCACTTTTTAACTTCAGTCATGACTTTGGCATACCATCCTGTTTTCCATGTTTTTCATGATGGATAATAGATAATGAGACATTCTGGAGATAGGACCCACCCAATTCTAAACACAAAATCCATTTATGTCTCCTAATTGACTTATATACATAGCCTGAGGGTAATGCATACAATATTTTCAATAACTTTATGCATAAAACAAAGTTTGTGTAACAGTGAACCATCAGAAAGCTAAGGGGTCCCAACCTCAGCCACCCATGTGGACAATCTGTGGTTGTTTGATGTCACCCTCATTCCTGACTCTGAACCTATGTGCAACTGATAAGCAATCATTTTCTTACACCTATTCACAAAGAGAAGAAAATAAGCAAAAAACAGTGAGTAGGTCTGGTGGTGACAATGGTTTGTAACAAACTGGTGCCAACAGAACATCAGAACCTAGCATGGGCAAGTGAGGTCAGGTGTGGAATTTTCAACTTGTAACCATGTTGCTGCTCAAAAACTTTTGGATTTTGGAGTTTAGGATTTCGTATTTTCAGACTAGGGATGCTCAACCTCCTATGTGGCCAAGTTTCAAAATGCTTTCTGGCAGTGCAAACACAAACGATCCATCTAACCTTTTCTTTTGTCTAAAAATGAAGCTCACTCTCTCATGCGTCTACGAGAATTGATAGACAAGACCTCCTTTTCTAAATCTGTGTTGCTCTCCTTTAGGTATTTTCTCCCATGCAAACATGCATCTATTTGCTTTGTGATTATCTTTTCCAGTAGTTTACACACCACATTCATCAGAAAGGCTGAACTGTAGTTCAGCACAACTTCCTGGTGTCCTTTCTTAGCTCTTAAAGAGGTATTGTCATTAATCATGGCAAATAAAGTAGGGGGCTTTGGTCAACCATTGACGCATGTGCTTCCTCAACATGAATTTTGTGTGCATTATAGAATGAAAACAAACATGTGCAATTAGTGACTGAGCATGTTTGTAGCTGGGGCAGGTTAGGTGATGACAGAATCTGTCAACAGCAATCAATAAGCCAGTGCACCATCCATTCGATGTGCAAGGCTTGTATGTTTGCTTGGCGTCAAATGAGGCATTTGCTTTTTTTTACTTTTCTTGATATATCCCATTAACTGATATGACTAAAATATTTCTATTCTTTGAAAACCTCATACTGGGACCCCCTTAAATTTTGAGGGTTCCTTAGTTAAAGGCTTAATGAATACAAGAAAAAACTATATTTTTTGTGCAACTGGAGGGGCAAAAAAGTCAACTTTGTATAAAGATGATTAAAGAGTTGTATGACATTTGCCCTTTTCCTCTCCCTTGGAGCTTTGCCTTCGTCTAATGGTACTTTACCTTCCTCTAACAACAATTTGAATGTTTTCAGTGGCTTGTCAAGCATACTTGTACACTTTTTCACAACATGTGAAGAATTTCCATCAGGATCATGAGCCTAACATAAGTCAAGCCTTTTGGTAGTATGTTGATGTATTTCCTGGATATTTCAATATTTTTTGAGACCTTCCTGTTCAATATACTGGTGTTTTCTATTGTGACAACACATTTGAACTTATCATTCAACTCTTCGCACATCTTTACAACTCCTCCCTTTGAATCCTGAAGCCTGACGAGCTGCTCTTTAACATAAATTTACTCCTGATGAATTCATGGAAATGATTTGATTATGTACATGACAATATTTTCAATGTTTCTAGTTTTGACCTTACAGAGACTGTAAAGAACTTGCTGAATATTTGTTTATCCTTTTAATGTATTTGAATGCTGTTCTAATATCTGCCTGCAGTCAGTTTGTCTCCTTTAACATTCTCCTTATGTGGAACTATGATGACAGGTTAGGGATGATATCAACTCCCAATTCCCTCTCATACACAGGCTCTTGTACCTTATTTCTTACTAGATAATATTCATACAGAAGCCTTCTATCACTGTGTTCCACCCTCACTACTTTACACTTGCTATGTAATTGCCTTTCTGTACTGGCTGAGGGAATTTTAGACTTGTGGGGACCTGTCTCTTGAATCTATAATCTCATTAATGTCTCATTAATCTATACACCTTAGATTTATGTGTGCTTTCTGCATTAACCAATTCCTAAGTAATTCTGTCCCATTCATCTACCATTCACATTGTAAAATGCTTCTTTGCACCCTTTAATAACTTATTCAACTTCATGGTTGCTCTATTCCTACATCTCTCAAAGAACTGTTACTGTCCCAGTCATTAATCTGTTTAAAAAACAAAAGGTTGGGATTAGGTCACCCTTCACTCTTCACAGGTAGATGAATTAAAGCCTCTAACCTTTCCAACAAAGGTTTCTTAATTCTAGTACCATCTTTGTTGCTCTCCTCTGAAACTTCTATATTAGCTCTTTGTGTTCCTTTAGGTGTGATGACCAAACCTGAGATGCATACTTTAGTTTTGGCTTCATCATGGATATGAGCAGCTTGTTGAATATATCCTTATTTATGCACAGAAGGCTATTCTGATATTTGCCAGTAGACTGTTTGTCTAGTTTGCCTCCTTAACCATTCTCTTAACATAATACTCTGGTAAGAGATTGGAGATGATGTCGACTCCTAAGTCCTTCCAATAAACAAAATCCTTAACTTGTATTTTCTACTAAAAAATATCTATATTTTGGCAATCTTTCATTTCTTCCATCCTCATTACTTTACACAAGCTTGGGTTTAATTTTATCAACAATATTTTAGACGAACTTTGGAATCTGTTTAGGTTCCATTGTAAGCTGATGCAACCCTACTTGATCTTCAGTTCCCTCAACTCATGACCTTTGTATCATCTGCAAACATATTCAGGCAAGTCATTTATATAGGTCCTAAAACCAAACCCTGTTGCACTTCACTGGCCACCCCAAACCATTTGCGTGATTACTATCTAAGGGTTACAGGGAGAGGATTTTACACTAAAATTGCCACATCTTAACCATGTATATGTACACCATGTCTTCACTCATATGTATGTATGCAAACATACATACACTGTAGCCTATGCCAGGTACCCATTCTATCGACCAGCCCTTATCGTAGGATGAAAAGCTGGGTGGACTATGAACTGGCTGACATAACCAGGAGTTTAACAAATGTGGGTTTGATTCCAGGCAGCCCATACATATGTGATGGTCAGTTATGCTCACTGCTACACCATGGGGTGTGTGTGTGTTTTAAAAGTTTTATAGTTTGTCTTAACACATCAATATATGTAAAAAAAAAAAAAAAAGTTGAATGAGGAAAAAGAAGCATAAATAATCCCACCTACTGGTCAAAAAAAATTACCACTTTTATGGCACCATACTACATCATACTGATTTCTGAAAACATTACAAAAGATAAAGCTGAAAACAAACCTTAATGGGAAAGGGATGTGAACACGGCACTGGGTAACAAAACAAACATACAAGACAGTAACTGCACAGCATAATATGTGAATAAGAAGCCAAAGACATATACATGTATCTAGAGATGGTCATACACACAATATCTAAGTATCAAACATAAGCAAATATGCAGATGTTATCTTCTACCAAGATTAATAAGGACACTTAAGTTGGCAGTCATAAAAATTGAGGAAATTTCAAGTCCTCAGTGACCACAATACCAAAATGTCAAAAGCCTTCAGTATAAAGTGTTCAGTGCTGTCCATTTATAAGACATCTGACACAAAGTGCAATCATACAAAAGCTAAAGAAATATATTAATTTTTTTAATATGAGGAGCACTTACTGTTGTCTTGTAGAGAGAAAAAGGATGGTCCACCAGATGCAAGCACATACAACAGTGAAAATCTAAATAAACTGAAGATATATGAAACACAGTGAAATCAATGATTCTAGCATGAATTCTTCTGCGCTTTTACTAACTAAACCATATTGTACTAATGGAAAATGCATTGGTGAAGATAAACACTACACTGTACATGTATCATACTATAAAAATTGGTAACGTACATAACTTAATATTTACATTCTTTATGTGTATCTTAGAATTACTATTTTTGTGAAAGTATGCAGTGCTTTGAAAGTTTGACTACAACTAAACAAAAAGAATACATTAGAAATATAACCACTGGAAATATTTCTTTCATATTTTTTGAGCACTGGAGTACTTATATGAACAGCAGTACATACAGCAAGTGAGTTATACATGAAAACATGCCACAAGGATTACTGAATTTATTTCCCACTTCTTATATAATGGCTTATTATCTTGTGCTTTTCTACAGAGAGTAATCCTCGTGACTATAGGGCCTACAAAAAGCTTTTATTTGCTGAAGACATGCTAGAAAATTTAAAATCTAACATGCAAATTACTTATTACTGCATATGTTAAGAAAGTTGAATAATGTATAAGATTCCTTTTTGATTAGTTTTCATTTACAGTATGTCCTCATCTAAACATCTGATAAAGTTTAATCCTAGTTACAATAAATTATAATCTATGCAACACTCTTGTAAGTTTCATCCCAATTTCAGTTATTGTTCAACTTGATATGTATACATATATATTTATTTATTTACCTATTTATTTTGCTTTGTTGCTGTCTCCCGTATTAGCGAGGTAGCGCAAGGAAACAGACAAAAGAATGGCCCAACCCACCCACATACACATGTATATACATACACATCCACACACGCAAATATACATACCTATACATCTCAACGTATACATATATATACACACACAGACATATACATATATACACATGTACATAATTCATACTATATTATTTTTTTTTTTTTAATTATACTTTGTCGCTGTCTCCCACGTTTGCGAGGTAGCACAAGGAAACAGACGAAAGAAATGGCCCAACTCCCCCCCACACACATGTATATACATACGTCCACACACGCAAATATACATACCTACACAGCTTTCCATGGTTTACCCCAGACGCTTCACATGCCTTGATTCAATCCACTGACAGCACGTCAACCCCGGTATACCACATCGCTCCAATTCACTCTATTCCTTGCCCTCCTTTCACCCTCCTGCATGTTCAGGCCCCGATCACACAAAATCTTTTTCACTCCATCTTTCCACCTCCAATTTGGTCTCCCTCTTCTCCTCGTTCCCTCCACCTCCGACACATATATCCTCTTGGTCAATCTTTCCTCACTCATTCTCTCCATGTGCCTAAACCATTTCAAAAACCCTCTTCTGCTCTCTCAACCACGCTCTTTTTATTTCCACACATCTCTCTTACCCTTACGTTACTCACTCGATCAAACCACCTCACACCACACATTGTCCTCAAACATCTCATTTCCAGCACATCCATCCTCCTGCGCACAACTCTATCCATAGCCCACGCCTCGCAACCATACAACATTGTTGGAACCACTATTCCTTCAAACATACCCATTTTTGCTTTCCGAGATAATGTTCTCGACTTCCACACATTCTTCAAGGCCCCCAGAATTTTCGCCCCCTCCCCACCCTATGATCCACTTCCGCTTCCATGGTTCCATCCGCTGCCAGATCCACTCCCAGATATCTAAAACACTTCACTTCCTCCAGTTTTTCTCCATTCAAACTCACCTCCCAATTGACTTGACCCTCAACCCTACTGTACCTAATAACCTTGCTCTTATTCACATTTACTCTTAACTTTCTTCTTTCACACACTTTACCAAACTCAGTCACCAGCTTCTGCAGTTTCTCACATGAATCAGCCACCAGCGCTGTATCATCAGCGAACAACAACTGACTCACTTCCCAAGCCCTCTCATCCCCAACAGACTTCATACTTGCCCCTCTTTCCAAAACTCTTGCATTTACCTCCCTAACAACCCCATCCATAAACAAATTAAACAACCATGGAGACATCACACACCCCTGCCGCAAACCTACATTCACTGAGAACCAATCACTTTCCTCTCTTCCTACACGTACACATGCCTTACATCCTCGATAAAAACTTTTCACTGCTTCTAACAACTTTCCTCCCACACCATATATTCTTAATACCTTCCACAGAGCATCTCTATCAACTCTATCATATGCCTTCTCCAGATCCATAAATGCTACATACAAATCCATTTGCTTTTCTAAGTATTTCTCACATACATTCTTCAAAGCAAACACCTGATCCACACATCCTCTACCACTTCTGAAACCACACTGCTCTTCCCCAATCTGATGCTCTGTACATACCTTCACCCTCTCAATCAATACCCTCCCATATAATTTACCAGGAATACTCAACAAACTTATACCTCTGTAATTTGAGCACTCACTCTTATCCCCTTTGCCTTTGTACAATGGCACTATGCACGCATTCCGCCAATCCTCAGGCACCTCACCATGAGTCATACATACATTAAATAACCTTACCAACCAGTCAACAATACAGTCACCCCCTTTTTTAATAAATTCCACTGCAATACCATCCAAACCTGCTGCCTTGCCGGCTTTCATCTTCCGCAAAGCTTTCACTACCTCTTCTCTGTTTACCAAATCATTTTCCCTAACCCTCTCACTTTGCACACCACCTCGACCAAAACACCCTATATCTGCCACTCTATCATCAAACACATTCAACAAACCTTCAAAATACTCACTCCATCTCCTTCTCACATCACCACTACTTGTTATCACCTCCCCATTTGCGCCCTTCACTGAAGTTCCCATTTGCTCCCTTGTCTTACGCACTTTATTTACCTCCTTCCAGAACATCTTTTTATTCTCCCTAAAATTTAATGATACTCTCTCACCCCAACTCTCATTTGCCCTTTTTTTCACCTCTTGCACCTTTCTCTTGACCTCCTGTCTCTTTCTTTTATACATCTCCCACTCAATTGCATTTTTTCCCTGCAAAAATCGTCCAAATGCCTCTCTCTTCTCTTTCACTAGTACTCTTACTTCTTCATCCCACCACTCACTACCCTTTCTAATCAACCCACCTCCCACTCTTCTCATGCCACAAGCATCTTTTGCGCAATCCATCACTGATTCCCTAAATACATCCCATTCCTCCCCCACTCCCCTTACTTCCATTGTTCTCACCTTTTTCCATTCTGTACTCAGTCTCTCCTGGTACTTCCTCACACAGGTCTCCTTCCCAAGCTCACTTACTCTCACCACCCTCTTCACCCCAACATTCACTCTTCTTTTCTGAAAACCCATACAAATCTTCACCTTAGCCTCCACAAGATAATGATCAGACATCCCTCCAGTTGCACCTCTCAGCACATTAACATCCAAAAGTCTCTCTTTCACACGCCTGTCAATTAACACGTAATCCAATAACGCTCTCTGGCCATCTCTCCTACTTACATAAGTATACTTATGTATATCTCGCTTTTTAAACCAGGTATTCCCAATCATCAGTCCTTTTTCAGCACATAAATCTACAAGCTCTTCACCATTTCCATTTACAACACTGAACACCCCATGTATACCAATTATTCCCTCAACTGCCACATTACTCACCTTTGCATTCAAATCACCCATCACTATAACCCGGTCTCGTGCATCAAAACCACTAACACACTCATTCAGCTGCTCCCAAAACACTTGCCTCTCATGATCTTTCTTCTCATGCCCAGGTGCATATGCACCAATAATCACCCACCTCTCTCCATCAACTTTCAGTTTTACCCATATTAATCGAGAATTTACTTTCTTACACTCTATCACATACTCCCACAACTCCTGTTTCAGGAGTATTGCTACTCCTTCCCTTGCTCTTGTCCTCTCACTAACCCCTGACTTTACTCCCCAGACATTCCCAAACCACTCTTCCCCTTTACCCTTGAGCTTCGTTTCACTCAGAGCCAAAACATCCAGGTTCCTTTCCTCAAACATACTACCTAACTCTCCTTTTTTCACATCTTGGTTACATCCACACACATTTAGGCACCCCACTCTGAGCCTTCGAGGAGGATGAGCACTCCCCGCGTGACTCCTTCTTCTTTTTCCCATTTTAGAAAGTTAATACAAGGAGGGGAGGATTTCTGGCCACCCGCTCCCGTCCCATCTAGTCGCTTTCTACGACACGCGAGGAATACGTGGGAAGTATTCTTTCACCCCTATCCCCATGGATAATATACATATATATATACATATACACATACACACACATACACATACATACGCACATATACACACACATACACATACATATACATACATATGAAAAATGTAAGAAACAATTTAGAAAACTGAAACTTCTAGCTTGAAATGAACGAAAAACTGAATGTCACACAATGGTTCAACCTCTGGCTATGGAAAAAGGAAATGCACAATTTATCCACACAAACGTCCATAGCAGTTCTCATCAATTTAACCACTGTAATTCATACTGTCTGCCTTTATTCATTCACATCTCCACCCCGCCACACATGAAATAACAGCCCTCTCCCCCCTCATGTGAGCGAGGTAGCGCTAGGAAAAGACAACAAAGGCTATATTCATTCACACTCAGTCTCTAGCTGTCATGTAATAATGCACCGAAACCACAGCTCCCTTTCCACATCCAGGCCCCACACAACTTTCCATGGCTTACCCCAGACGCTTCACGTGCCTTGGTTCAATCCATTGACAGCACGTTGACCCCGGTATACCACATCATTCCAATTCACTCTATTCCTTGCACACCTTTCACCCTCCTGCATGTTCAGGCCCCGATCACTCAAAATCTTTTTCACTCCATCTTTCCACCTCCAATTTGGTCTCCCACTTCTCCTCGTTCCCTCCACCTCTGACACATATATCCTCTTGGTCAATCTTTCCTTACTCATTCTCTCCATGTGACCAAACCATTTCAAAACACCCTCTTTTTATTACCACACATCTCCCTTACCCTATTATTACATACTCGATCAAACCACCTCACACCACATATTGTCCTCAAACATCTCATTTCCAGCACACCCACCCTCCTCTGCAAAACTCTATCTATAGCCCACATCTCGCAACCATATAACATTGTTGGAACCACTATTCCTTCAAACATACCCATTTTTGCTTTCTGAGACAATGTTCTCGACTTCCACACATTCTTCAATGCTCCTAGAACTTTCGCCCCCTCCCCCACCCTATGATTCACTTCCATGGTTCCATCTGCTGCCAAATCCACTCCCAGATATCTAAAACACTTCACTTCCTCCAGTTTTTCTCCATTCAAACTTACCTCCCAATTGACTTGTCTCACAACCCTACTGTATCTAATAACCTTGCTCTCATTCACATTTGCTCTCAACTTTCTTCTTTCACACACTTTACCCAACTCAGTCACCAGCTTCTCTAGTTTCTCACACAAATCAGCCACCAGTGCTGTATCATCAGCGAACAACAACTGACTCACTTCCCAAGCCCTCTCATCCACAACAGACTGCATACTTGCCCCTCTTTCCAAAACTCTTGCATTTACCTCCCTAACAACCCCATCCATAAACAAATTAAACAACAATGGAGACATCACACACCCCTGCCACAAACCTACATTCACTGAGAACCAATTACTTTCCTCTCTTCCTACATGTACACATGCCTTACATCTTCGATAAAAACTTTTCACTGCTTCTAACAATTTGCCTCCCACACCATATATTCTTAATACCTTCCACAGAGCATCTCTATCAACTCTATCATATGCCTTCTCCAGATCCATGAATGCTACATACAAATCCATTTGCTTTTCTAAGTATTTCTCACATACATTCTTCAAAGCAAACACCTGATCCACACATCCTCTACCACTTCTGAAACCACACTGCTCTTCCCCACTCTGTTGCTCTGTACATGCCTTCACCCTCTCAATCAATACCCTCTCATATAATTTCCCTGGAATACTCAACAAACTTATACCTCTATAATTTGAACACTCACCTTTATCCCCTTTGCCTTTGTACAATGGAACTATGCATGCATTCTGCAAAACTTCAGGCACTTCACCCTGAGCCATACATACACTGAATATCCTCACCAACCAGTCAACAACACAGTCACCCCCTTTTTTTAATAGATTCCACTGCAATACTATCCAAACCCACCACCTTGCTGGCTTTCATCTTCCGCAAAGCTTTCACTACCTCTTCTCTATTTACCAAACCATTCTCCCCGACCCTCTTACTTTGCACACCACCTCGACCAAAACACCCCATATCTGCCACTCTATCATCTACCACATTCAGCAAACCTTCAAAATACTCACTCCATCTCCTCACATCACTACTACTTGTTATTACCTCCCATTAGCCCCCTTCACCGATGTTCCCATTCATTCTCTTGTCTTACACACTTTATTTACTTCCTTCCAAAACATCTTTTTATTCTCCCTAAAATTTAATGATACTCTCTCAACCCAACTCTCATTTGCCCTATTTTGCACCTCTTGCACCTTTCTCTTGACCTGTCTCTTTCTTTTATACATCTCCCAGTCATTTGCACTATTTCCCTGCAAAAATCATCCAAATGCTTCTCTCTTCTCTTTCACTAAAAATCTTACTTCTTCATCCCACCACTCACTACCCTTTCTGATCTGCCACATCCCACCTTTCTCATGCCACAAGCATCTTTTGCACAAGCCATCACTGCTTCCCTAAATACATCCCATTCCTTCTCCACTCCCCTTATGTCATTTGCTCTCACCTTTTTCCATTATGCACTTCCTCACACAAGTCTCCTTTCTAAGCTCACTTACTCTCACCATTCTCTTCACCCCAACATTCTCTCTTCTTTTCTGAAAACCTCTACAAATCTTCACCTTCGCCTCCACAAGGTAATGATCAGACATCCCTCCAGTTGCTCCTCTCAGCACATTAACATCCAAAAGTCTCTCTTTCACGCGCCTATCAATTAACACGTAATCCAATAACGCTCTCTGGCCATCTCTCCTATTTACATAAATATACCTATGTACATCTCTTTTTAAACCAGGTATTCCCAGTCACCAATCCTTTTTCAGCACACAAATCTACAAGCTCTTCACTATTTCCATTTACAACACTGAACACCCCATGTACACCAACTATACTCTCAACTGCCACATTACTCACCTTTGCATTCAAATCACCCTTCACTATAACCCAGTCTTGTGCACCAAAGCTGCAAACACACTCACTCAGCTGCTCCTAAATAACTTGCCTCTCATGATCTTCTCCATCCACTTTCAGTTTTACCTATATCAATCAAGAGTTTACTTTCTTACACTCTATCACATACTCCCGTAACTCCTGTTTTGCTCTTGCCCTCGGACCAACTCCTGACTTCACTCCCACGACATTCCCAAACCACTCTTCCCCTTTACCCTTGAGCTTCGTTTCACTCAGAGGCAAAATATCCAGGTTCCTTTCCTCAAACATACTACCTATCTCTCCTGTTTTCTCATCTTGGGTACATCCACACACATTTAGACACCCCAATCTGAACCCTCAAGGAGGATGAGCACTCCCTGCATGACTCCTTCTGTTTCCCCTTTTAGAAAGTTAAAATACAAGGAGGGGAGGGTTTCTAGCCCCCACCCCCCACTCCAGTCCCCTTTAGTCACCTTCTACGACATGCGGGGAATGTGTGGTACATATTATTATCTCCAGGGATCATAATAATAATAATAATAATAATAATAATAATAATGATAATAATAATAATAATAATAATAATAATAATAATAATAATAATAATAATAATAATAATAATAATAATAATAATAATTCCTTGCACACAGCAAAGAAAAAATATTAACCATGTATCTCCTGCATGCTTTAAAGTGCATCTTAGTAGATGAAGCTGGAAATTCTTCCCTACTGTCTGACCACTTTCTAAAAGTAGCAACAGAAGAAGGAGCAAAGCAGGGATTTTCACTTGATGGTTTAGAATACCTGTTTCTGATGCTACTTCACTAAGGCATGAATGGCAAGGAGGAAAAACATTATACTATCAAGAACATGATCACCATGAGTGTAAATATCATTGGTAATACAATAACAGTAGTAGAAAAATTGTTTTCAAAAATTTCTGAAATAATGACTATTTCTGATAATTACATATGCATTATATACTAATATACAACATTAATAAAATGAAGCAAAATGTAATGATTATAAATATAGAAAATAATATCTGTTTCTGAAATGGGGGGCTAAACTATCCCATCACCTAACTCCAAACAAACTATAAAAATCCATTGTAAGGTATGAGGTATTCAGAATTTGTCTTGTCATTCCCTATACCTCTGGAGATAGCTGGAGGACCTTGCTTTACTTTCACCATATAATTAAAACACTGTCAGAAGCTTTGATATTCTGCACAAAACTAAACAGCGAATTTATTCTTAAATCATCAATGCACTTCACATTGTACACAATAACTAAGAAAATTCGAGTGACATTCAATAAAAGCTTAAAGATATCTTTAAAGCCTATGTTTGCACACAAATTCCTCATGGGAAAGGTAAAATATCAAAAATCCATAATCCTTAGAACCATACAATGTTCAGATTTCAGGGTTTAGTGGATTTCAGAAATAAAGGCCACAGATTGTGGTCTGAATATACTGTAACCTTAGCAGAGTGTTTTCTATAACTAATGCAACCTCCAAAGATTATCTATTTGTAAAATATGTACCGCATAAAACATCTAAAATCTTTTATACCTATTTTCTCTCCTGCCACAGTAATGCAGCAACAAATGAGCATTTGCCTTATTTGCTTACAGCCACTCTCTAACTATTATGCATAATGTATCTAAATCAGAGCCAACTCTTTACAGTTAAGCTCCCAGGGGATACTAAGAGGTTTACCTCGGACATTTCATATGCTCTGGTCAAGCTCACTAACAGCACCTTACCTTTTTTGTATACCAAATCTGTCTATTCTATCTATATCTCTGACATCTGTTCCCTCTGCGAACTCCTGTCAAAAAAAGGGTGGCCATGGCACTTATCCATGTCCTTACATGCCTCCCTTGCATACCCCATTCAGTGCATTCTTTTACCATTTTTCTCCCTCCAGTATTCTTCTACTCAATTTGCCCATGTCACAGGTGGTCTTCCTCTCACTCCTACTGCTTTAACTGTACTATCATACACTCTCCTTCTAAACTCCTAGTCCTGAAATCTCTACATGCCCAAACCATCTCAAAGTATTATGTTTCACCCACTATATCATGCCACAATTCACTCCCTTTGCATTTCCTGCCATACCACATCTATCATACACCCATTCATTTCTTTCTTCATTCCATCTAGTCAAACTACATGCTCGTCTCAAATAGCTCATTTCCACAGCCTGGATTCTTGACCTCTGTGACTCATTCTATGTCCATGTTTTGGCTGCATAGGTCAGGGATTGGAGGACTATGCTGTCCCTTAGCCCTCACTTCACTTCCATACTTACACTTCTACCTTTCATTATTCTATTAAGGGATGCAATAACTCTTCTACCCTGTACTGCTCTCTCCCTCCATATCATCAAACTTACCCAAGAGAGCTCTTAAATACTTAAATTCTCTCACTTCTTCCTGTCTTTTACCTCCCATATCCAAAGCACAATTTAGTACACTATCTTCTCTCACTCTGTATGGTTTTACAAAATCTCTATTTTCACTCTTTCCTTTCAAACAAAATTACTTTACTTTTACTTGCATTTACCTCTAATTATCAATGCTAACACACATCATAAAATATACTTACAACCATCTACAACTCCTCTTCACTATCAGCAAACAATACAGCATCATATGCAAACAGGCTTGCTACTAGCCACCATACCTCACAATCACACTTCATTTCTGCACCCCATTTCCCTAGTTTTGCTTTCTCTCTTATCACTCCATCCATAAACATATATCAAAAAGCCACAGTGACATCACACAAACCTGCCTCACACCCACATGCACACTGAAACTTTCATTCAACTCTCCATCCACTTTTACACATGCATTTGCTCCTCCATAAAAGACTTTCACACCATCCAATAGTTGTCCCCATATCCCATACATCCTTAACACATCCCACAAAGGATTCTACTCGACTTTGTCATATTCTTTATGAGATCCATAAAAGCTGCATACAACTTCTTACCTTTTGATAAACACTATTCCATGGTCATCTTTACCATAGAAATCTGAGCCACACATCCCTTACCTTTCCTAAAAACCCCTTGCTCCTCACTAATTTTGCAGTCACTTCTATCATTATATCAATCAACATTACTGCATACACTTTTCCTGGTATACTTAACAGACTTATTTCCTTATAACTGCTACACACATCCTTACCACCTTTTCCTTTGAATAAAGGAACAATAACAGCTTTCACTCAGTGCTCAGGTACAACCTTCTGTTTCCATGCTAAATTACATATCAGATGCATCCACTCTATCACACTTGTTTCCATGCTAAATTACATATCAGATACATCCACTCAATCATACTTTCTTCCCCATACTTCTGCATTTCAGCCATAATTCCATCTATGCCAGGTGCCTTTCCCACCTTCAGCCTCATTATTGCCCTTCTTATCTCCGTTTTTGCTATAGGCCCTTGTGCTTGTGTCCTCTTCCTCCCTTCTTCCATAACCATACATATAACAAGTGCTGCCTCTTCTTCTCCCATATTCATCAGTTCTTCAAAATACTCTTTTCATCTTCCTTTCACTTCCTCCTTCCTTACTTCTCACATTAATATTTCCACTCTTACATCCACCTCTTTCCTTTTTCTCCTCCTTCTAGTATAATTTATCATTTTCCCAAAACTTTTCACACAACTTTCTTGCGAAATTTTCATCTACTCTTTCTTTGCTTTCCTCTATCAGCTTCTTAACATTGAACTTACATATTTCATATTCCTCTCTCCTCTTATGCTCAAGTTCCAATTGTACATTCCCATCAAGCAGCGTATCATATGTCTTTTTCTTCTCTTCCAAAGCATTTCTATCTCTTACATACACCATGCATTGTCCTATTTATTCCTATATTTCATGACTTTGTATTCAATTACTAGTTCTACAACATTTAATAGTACTTCTCTAAAAATTTTGTACACCTCATTCACATATGACTGCACCCTACAGTAACTGCACTTCCTTTTAAGCTTTCAGTTACCTTCCTTTCATGGTCATGACTACATTTTTTCTGATTCATCTTCTTGCATGCCAATACTTTTACCTCTCCATTCTTTCTTACACCATACCTCCTTTTCTCCTTGATTCTCATTCCCACAAGAACCATTAAAAAGTCAGATTTTCCAAAGAAATCTCTAACAACTCTAGCATCTTTCATCCACTGCCAGATAGTCAATCAAAGCCTTTTGCTCTTCACTTCCATCAGTCCTCATCCATGTACTGTATCTGTGGATCATCTTGTGCTGAGAAAAGGTGTTTGCAAGGAATAAACCCCTCTCAGCACAAACATCCACAAAATAACTTCATTCTCATTTACTCCAGGCACCATTTATCAACTATCTCACTAATTTCATTACATCCTCTTTTGCATTCTCATCACCCAGTGTTGGGCACTGATAAATAAAAAGTTAATTCTGATAATGATAATCCGATAACCCCAATTTTTAAGTCTGATATTGATAATCCGATAATTTCAATCACTAGTATCGGAAGATGACGATAATCTGATAACTTTTTTATAAAAATAAAAAAAAAGACTGAATGATGCTTCAACCCATAGAAAATGCTTATTTATGCAAAATCCAAGAATAAGTAAGCATTTTCTACAAGTTTTGCAATTTTTCAGATGTTTATTAAAAAAAATGTAGCCAAACCGATACCATAAACTTAACTTTAATTAACCAGATAATTATTACAGCAGGAATTGAAAGGTGAGTTTGAACTTTAAGTACATTTATCAAACTTGGAGGTGGTGCCAGAGCTGTGCAAACTGCCCCTGCTAGCGGAGTGTTGGTAGCGCATGCTTGCCATGGCCAGAGCTAGCCTTGATCTCCTCCTCAAACCGGATGGCTAAGGATGGATGGGTCCTCTTGATGTGGGGCTTCAAATTATTAAGGCTGGTGACATGGCCTCTAACAATTTTTGTGGTTGGAGGGTATTTCTGGCACTGAAAATAGAGTATCTTATTGTTGTCCCTGTCCTGATGGCCAAGCTTGAAGTAGCACTCCAGGTGGGGCCAGGGGTTTTGGAAAGTGTCCTGGTCCTGGCTGGTGGCAACATGGCTATCAGATGGCTGAGAAGTTTCCGCCACAGACAGAGTCAGGCTGAGCCTCATAAGAGCCTTAGACAAAGGCCATCTCAATGTTGAGAACTTTGTCTTGGTGTTCCATGGACCATGGTCCATTGTAGTCTTGCACTATTGTAAGTTAACTTGCAGAGACCAGACCGTAAGAGAGAAGTTAGAGAACTGAATTCTGTCAAGTTGACGATGATATTGAACAGCGTCATCAGCTACTGCCAATACAGCTGAATCCACAGTGTGTGACAGGCTTGCTAGGCCTGTCCTTTTTACATCTAGTCCTATTTATTTTGAGTAAAAAAGAACAGCCTATATCTGTCCTTTTTAAAGTATCTTATTTAGCTTTATACAAAATAACTACAAAGTTCATGAATCTTAATAGAATTCTTTCCCTGCCAGATAATTGGCAACTGTCAACCAACAAGATTCATGGACACTTCCGGTTCCACATGTAACTTTGACCTGTACAAGTTTGGTAAAAGAACAGTATAGGAGAGGGAAGGGAGGGGGAACTGGGGTAGGTAGAACCAGGTCCAGAAAGGAGTCAATAATGGTGTGTTTGGTGGCTGAGCTATTACTAACATGAACGTGAAGATAAATCTTTTAACATTGCTTTATATCATTTTTACAAGCCAAATAATTTTCAAAACTATAGAAATAATAAGAATTATTATTGCATGATTATGTTGGACAAAAGAAACAAATAAACTATTTATTTGAGCTCTCTATTTCATTTACATAACATGACATATCATCATATTTTATCCCTGGGGATAGGGGAGAAAGAATACTTCCAACATATTCCCTGCGTGTCATAGAAAGCGACTAAAAGGGAAGGGAGCGGGGGGGGCTGGAAATCCTCCCCTCTCGTTTTTTTTTAATTTTCCAAAAGAAGGAACAGAGAAGGGGGCCAGGTGAGGATATTCCCCTCAAAGGTCCAGTCCTCTGTTCTTAATGCTACCTTGCTAATGTGGGAAATTGCGAATAGTATGAAAGTTCATGATTGTTTTATTTTCTTTATTCTGCTTTGTCGCTGTCTCCCGCGTTAGCGAGGTAGTGCAAGGAAACAGACGAAAGAATGGCCCAACCCACTCACATACACATGTATATACATACATGTCCACACACGCAAATATATATACCTATACATCTCAATGTATACATAAATATAAACAGACATATACATATATATACACATGTACATAATTCATAGTCTGCCGTTATTCATTCCCATCGCCACCAAGCCACACATGAAATAACAACCCCCTCCCCCTCATGTGCGCGAGGTAGCGCTAGGAAAAGACAACAAAGGCCACATTCGTTCACACTCACTCTATAGCTGTCATGTAATAATGCACTGAAACCACAGCTCCCTTTCCACATCCAGGCCCCACAGAGCTTTCCATGGTTTACCTCAGATGCTTCACATGCCCTGCTTCAATCCATTGAGAGCACGTCGAGCCCAGTATACCACATTGCTCCAATTCACTCTATTCCTTGCACACCTTTCACCCTCCTGCATGTTCAGGCCCCGATCACTCAAAATCTTTTTCACTCCATCTTTCCACCTCCAATTTGGTCTCACACTTCTCCTCGTTTCCCTCCACCTCTGACACATATATCCTCTTGGTCAATCTTTCCTCACTCATTCTCTCCATGTGACCAAACCATTTCAAAACACCCTCTTCTGCTCTCTAAACCACACTCTTTTTATCACCACACATCTCTCTTACCCTTACATTATTTATTCGATTAAAACACCTCACACCACATGTTGTCCTCAAACATCTCATTTCCAGCACGTCCACCCTCCTCTGCACAACTCTATCCATAGCCCACGCCTCGCAACCATATAACATTGTTGGAACTACTATTCCTTCAAACATGCCCATTTTTGCTTTTCGAGATAATGTTCTTGACTTCCACACATTCTTCAATGCTCCCAGAACTTTTGCCCCCCTCCCCCACCTTATGATTCACTTCAGCTTCCATGGTTCCATCCGCTGCCAAATCCACTCCCAGATTCTAAAACACCTCACTTCCTCCAGTTTTTCTCCATTCAGACTTACCTCCCAATTGACTTGTCCCTCAACCCTACTGTACCTAACAACCTTACTCTTATTCACATTTACTCTCAACTTTCTTCTTTCACACACTTTACCCAACTCAGTCACCAGCCTCTGCAGTTTCTCACATGAATCAGACAGCAGTGCTGTATCATCAGCAAGCAACAACTGACTCACTTCCCAAGCTCTCTCATCCACAACAGACTGCATACTTGCCCCTCTTTCCAAAACTCTTGCATTCACCTCCCTAGCAACCCCATCCATAAATAAATTAAACAACCATGGAGACATCACACACCCCTGCCGCAAACCTACATTCACTGAGAACCAATCACTTTCCTCTCTTCCTATACGTACAAATGCCTTACATCCTCGATAAAAACTTTTCACTGCTTCTAACAACTTGCCTCCCACATCATATATTCTTAATACCTTCCACAGAGCATCTCTATCAACTCTATCATATGCCTTCTCCAGATCCATAAATGCTACATACAAATCCATTTGCTTTTCTAAGTATTTCTCACATACATTCTTCAAAGCAAACACCTGATCCACACATCCTCTACCACTTCTGAAACCACACTGCTCTTCCCCAATCTGATGCTCTGTACATGCCTTCACCCTCTCAATCAATACCCTCCCATATAATTTACCAGGAATACTCAACAAACTTATACCTCTGTAATTTGAGCACTCACTTTTACCCCCTTTGCCTTTGTACAATGGCACTATGCGAGCATTCTGCCAATCCTCAGGCACCTCACCATGAGTCATACATACATTAAATAACCTTACCAACCAGTCAACAATACAGTCACCCCCCTTTTTAATGAATTCTACTGAAATAACATCCAAACCTGCTGCCTTGCCAGCTTTCATCTTCAGCAAAGCTTTTACTACCTCTTCTCTGTTTACCAAATCATTCTCCCTAACCCTCTCACTTTGCACACCACCTCGACCAAAACACCCTATATCTGCCACTCTATCATCACACACATTCAACAAACCTTCAAAAGACTTACTCCATCTCCTTCTCACATCACCACTACTTGTTATCACCTCCCCATTAGCCCCCTTCACTGATGTTCCTATTTGCTCCCTTGTCTTACGCACTTTATTTACTTCCTTCCAAAGCATCTTTTTATTCTTCCTAAAATTTAATGATACTCTCACCCCAACTCTCATTTATTTTGCTTTTGTCACTGTCTCCCGCGTTAGCGAGGTAGCGCAAGGAAACAGAAGAAAGAATGGCCCAACCCACCCACATACACATGTATATTCATACACGTCCACACACGCAAATATACATATCTATACATCTCAAAGTATACATATATATATACACAGACATGTACATATATACACATGTACATAATTCATACTGTCTGCCTTTATTCATTCCCATCGCCACCCTGCCACACATGAAAATAACAACCCCCTCCCTCCTCATGTGCGTGAATTAGTGCTAGGAAATGACAACAAAGGCCACATTCGTTCACACTCAGTCTCTAGCTGTTATGTAATAATGCACCGAAACCACAGCTCCCTTTCCACATCCAGGCCCCACAGAACTTTCCATGGTTTACCCCAAATGCTTCACATACCCTGGTTCAATCCATTGACAGCACGTTGACCCGGTATACCACATCATTCCAATTCACTCTGTTCCTTGCACGCCTTTCACCCTCCTGCATGTTCAGGCCCCGATCACTCAAAATCTTTTTCACTTCATCTTTCCACCTCCAATTTGGTCTCCCACTTCTCCTCGTTCCCTCCACCTCTGACACACATATCCTCTTGGCCAGTCTTTCCTCACTCATTCTCTCCATGTGACCAAACCATTTCAAAACACCCTCTTCTGCTCTCTCAATCACACTCTTTTTATTACCACACATCTCTCTTACCCTATTATTACTTACTCGATCAAACCACCTCACACCACATATTGTCCTCAAACATCTCATTTCCAGCACAACCACCCTCCATCACACAACTCTATCTATAGCCCACGCCTTGCAACCATATAACATTGTTGGAACCACTACTCCTTCATACATATCATATATACAAGTAAATGACAACAAATAGAATAATCAACAAAGTAAATCAATTATATGACCAATCATATTCATGGTTGAGAGAGCAGAAGAGAGGGTGTGTTGAAATGGCTTGGATACATGGAGAGAAAGAGTGAGGAAAGATTGACAAAGGATACATGTGTAAGAGGTGGAGGGAAGAAGAAGTGGGAGACCAAATTGGAGATGGAAGGATGGAGTGAAAAAGATTTTGAGTGATCAGGGCCTGAACATACAGCAGGGTGAAAGGCATGCAAGGAATAGAGTGAATTTGAACAATGTGGTATACCGGGGTCGACTTGCTGTCATTGGATTGAAACAGGGCATGTGAAGTGTCTGGGGTAAACCATGGAAAGGTCTGTGGGGCCGGGATGTGGAAAGGCAGCTTCAGTTACGGTGCATTACACATGAGAGCTAGAGACTGAGTGTGAATGAATGTGGCCTTTTTTTGTCTTTTCCTGCACCTACCTTGTTGAAGGGAGGGGGGATGCTATGTCATGTGTGGCGGGGTGGCCACGGGAATGAATGAAGGCGGCAAGTGTGGGTGTGTACATGTGTATATATGTATAGGTCTGTGTATGTATGCATGTATGCGTGTGTGGGTGTTTATGTATATCCATGAGTATGTGGGTGGGTTGGGCCATTCCTTGTCTGTTTCTTTGTGCTACTTTGCTGATGCAGGAGATGTCAATTAAGTATAATAGATAGAATATAGTTTAAACTTTCCTGTGACAATAAATAAAATTAACAACAAAGAATAACAATTATACTGAAGAACCTAAAAGAAAATGTAAAAATTCTATCAGACAAAAAACTAATGGACATTGTTGAAGTAAAAAATATAGTTATCGGAAGTTGACTGGTCCAATAATGATTAAGGATTTTTTTTTTTTTTTTTTGCTTTGTCGCTCTCTCCCGCGTTTGCGAGGTAGCGCAAGGAAACAGACTAAAGAAATGGCCCAACCCACCCCCATACACATGTATATACATACGTCCACACACGCAAATATACATACCTACACAGCTTTCCATGGTTTACCCCAGACGCTTCACATGCCCTGATTCAATCCACTGACAGCACGTCAACCCCGGTATACCACATCGCTCCAATTCACTCTATTCCTTGCCCTCCTTTCACCCTCCCGCATGTTCAGGCCCCGATCACACAAAATCTTTTTCACTCCATCTTTCCACCTCCAATTTGGTCTCCCACTTCTCCTCGTTCCCTCCACCTCCGACACATATGTCCTCTTGGTCAATCTTTCCTCACTCATTCTCTCCATGTGCCCAAACCATTTCAAAACACCCTCCTCTGCTCTCTCAACCACGCTCTTTTTATTTCCACACATCTCTCTTACCCTTACGTTACTTACTCGATCAAACCACCTCACACCACACATTGTCCTCAAACATCTCATTTCCAGCACATCCATCCTCCTGCGCACAACTCTATCCATAGCCCATGCCCCGCAACCATACAACATTGTTGGAACCACCATTCCTTCAAACATACCCACTTTTGCTTTCCGAGATAATGTTCTCGACTTCCACACATTCTTCAAGGCCCCCAGAATTTTCGCCCCCTCCCCCACCCTATGATTCACTTCCGCTTCCATGGTTCCATCCGCTGCCAGATCCACTCCCAGATATCTAAAACACTTTACTTCCTCCAGTTTTTCTCCATTCAAACTTACCTCCCAATTGACTTGACCCTCAACCCTACTGTACCTAATAACCTTGCTCTTATTCACATTTACTCTTAACTTTCTTCTTTCACACACTTTACCAAACTCAGTCACCAGCTTCTGCAGTTTCTCACATGAATCAGCCACCAGTGCTGTATCATCAGCAAACAACAACTGACTCACTTCCCAAGCTCTCTCATCCACAACAGACTTCATACTTGCCCCTCTTCCCAAAATTCTTGCATTCACCTCCCTAACAACCCCATCCATAAACAAATTAAACAACCATGGAGACATCACACACCCCTGCCGCAAACCTACATTCACTGAGAACCAATCACTTTCCTCTCTTCCTACACGTACACATGCCTTACATCCTCGATAAAAACTTTTCACTGCTCCCAACAACTTGCCTCCCACACCATATATTCTTAATACCTTCCACAGAGCATCTCTATCAACTCTATCATATGCCTTAAGGAAGTTAACTTCCAATAACAAAAATCAACTCTGATAATTAACTTATCAGACTATAGCTTTGGTGCTCAACTTTGATATCACCCACCATGACCATGTTTTTCTCATTCTCAAAAATATTTATACGGTCAAGCCAGTTGATTTCATCTCATACACACCTCTTATCTTTCCATTTCCATCTTGGTCTCCTCCTCCTAGACAAAGAGTCTCTTAACCAATCTTTCTTTTCTCATTCCCCCATTCGTCTAACTCATTCTAGCACTTTCTGGTCAGCTCTCTCAATCATACTGTACTTTCTACACCACCTATGTCTTACATCGTCATTCCCTGTATGATCAACCCACTTCATGATACACATCATCAATAGGTACTTCATTTCCAACATCTCCACCCTCTTCTCTTCTTTTGCTGAGCCAAAAATACATACATACAACTCTATCACTGCCACTATACCTTAAGTATACCCATCTTTGCCCTAACAGACAATGATCTCTCCTTTCATATATGCCCTTTAATTTAACCGGGACCTTAGCCTTCTCTTTCATCCTGTGAGTCACTTCAGCCTCCATAGTTTCATCTCCTGCCAATTCCATTCCCAGGTACCAAAAGCATTCCACATCTTCCCATTCATATCTATACTGAAACAATCCTGCCTCACCTCCTCTTGCATCTCATTATCTTACTTTCATTCACATTTGCTCTCTGTGTTCTCAGTTCACACACACTACCAAACTCTGTTATGGGCTTCTGAAGTTTCTCTTTAGAGTATGCCTCCAGAACTGTGTCTTCTGCTAAAAAGCAACTGATTCAAATCTCAGAGTCCCTCTCCCACTATCCCCCAGTATATCCAAGACCTCTTCTTCTACGACCCTTGCATATACTTCCCTCACCATCCTATCCATAAACTGATTAAATAACTATAGTGACACTACAAACCTTGTTGCAGACCCACCTTCACCTTTGCAAGAATCACGCAGCCTTTTTCCCTTCTGAGCAAACATACTTTACTTTCCTGGTAAAAATTTTTAACTACATTTGATAGCTTTCAATTTACCAAATATACCTGCAGAGCCTTCCTTAAGGTCTCTAAAGCTTCCAGTCCCATAAATACCACATAAAACTCACTCTCTTTCACCAGGTATTTCTTGCATAAATTCTTCGGGGCAAATACCTGGTCTAGGCACTCTCCTTTCTCCAGTTCAATGTTTAGTGCATGCCATCATTCTCTTGATCACCACTCTCTCATACACCTTAGTAGACTTTTAATCATGCAGTTCAAGCAATCACTTTTGTCCTCTTACCTTTATGCAATATAAGGGTACTATACATCCATTCTGCTAACCCTGTGGCACTTCACCTTGAGCCATACAAATGTTCAGTAACTTTGCAAACCAATCAACAACACTGTCATCCTTTTCTTCAGAAACTTGACTGCAATATTATTCACCTCTACCGTTTTGCCACGCTTCATCTGATGCAAAGCTTTTAACTAACTCCACTCTTTTCTTTCATACTACTACTTGCAATGAATTTCCTAATTCACATGACACCTCATCCCAAATACCACATCAGCCACCCTATCACCTTACTCATTCACCTCTTTTTTGCCTGTTATATCCTTATCCACTTTCCTCAGTCATCCCATTTGCTCACCTGTTCTTGAACTGCTCCCCTTCCAAAACATTTTCTTATTCTCAACAAATCACTGATACTCCTGCCTTCTTTTCAAAGCTCATGTACCTTTCTCCTGACCTGCTGCCTCCTTTTGTACTCCTTCCAGTCACACACTCCTTCCCTGTAGACACCACCCATACACCTCCCTTTCACAAACAATTTGAATTCTTCTTTCCACCACTCACTAACCTTCTAATATACCCACAACCCATCCCATCACATACTACATACTTAATCGGCACATTCAATTACTTCTTTCTTTTTATCTTTCATACTATTCGCCATTTCCCACATTAGTGAGGTAGCGTTAAGAACAGAGGACTGGGCCTTTGAGGGAATATCCTCACCTGGCCCCCTTCCCTGTTCCTTCTTTTGGAAAATTAAAAAAAAAAAATGAGAGGGGAGGATTTCCAGCCCCCCCGCTCCCTTCCCTTTTAGTCGCCTTCTACGACACGCAGGGAATACGTGGGAAGTATTCTTTCTCCCCTATCCCCAGGGATATTCAATTACTACTTCCTTAAATACCTTCCACTCGCCTAGTTTCCTTTACTCTTGTTCTACGACATTCTTCACTCACTCTTTCATGATACCTATTCACAGAGGCCCCTTTTACAAGCATGTTTTTGGGAAATGACAATTCAGGGAGGGATACTTTCCAGCCTCCTGATGCCACTACTCTTAGCTGCCTTCCACAACAGGCAGATGTGTGGGTATTCTTAATCCCCAAATCACTGACAGTACTTAAAAAAAGTTCTTTCTAGGTTTTAGGCTGTCTTTTGATATTAAATATAGTGATGTTATGAACATCATCATACTCTCACTGACACACTTTATCTATTTTTACGAAATTTCTGCATGATGGTACATACAATGTACTTCCTGTTTGCAACACTCCTTAGACTATCACTTGGAAGCTTTTTGGATGCCTTCATAATAGCAGAATTTATGGAACCTCACCAATATCCGAGAAAAATGCAGATCTTTAATGTAGTAGGCTACAGCAATGCAAGGTTGATAGGACAGCCAACTCTGGAAACTTATGCCTCAAACTAGCAGTAATACTGAATGCAATGAACTTTAGATGTGGGGGTTTTATGGATTTTTGATATAGATTTTCAACAGTCTACCTGTAGAGTTTTCAAACAGCACAACAGTGCAGAGTAACAGTAAATCTGAAAAAGTAGGATAAGGGTTTTTGATTTACATGAATGAGTTCCCAGGAAAGTTTGGTTGAGGGGAGAGGGGTGATCCTTTCAAAAAATATAAAAATCTGTCATCCAGTACAGTTAAATAACTCCTATGATCATTTTGCCTTCCTGTCATAAAAGTAATCTCAAATAAAGAAGATATTTAAGCAAACTTTTAAGTCATTTAAAACACAATATAGGATGTTTTAAGTAATCAAAATAACATTGAAGTATAAGTTTACTTACGCTTGGATAGGATTCTATAATATGGTTCAATATCTGTACTGCCTCACTGTACCGCTGCTCTTTAATCTGGAATAAATGGCATTGTATATATAAAATTTACACAATATGATACAAATTGTTTGAACCAATTAGAAAGTTCATTTACCAATTATTCAAATGAGACAGTATGTAAGTGTTTAAAACTCAAGAGTTGAATATCACAATGTCATCAACTGCAATCATTAAATGAAGTTAATAATAAGGAAGCAGACTAAATTAAGGAGAGAGGGCACAGGAATGTCTTAATCATACCTGCATTGGAAACTGATGATTAATCTGAGATACACTTAAACAAAATAACTAATGCTACAAATGTAGAGGGAAAGTAATTCTCTAAAATTTACAGTACCTTAGTAAAGAAATTAATCTATTATTGCTAAAATCAATGACTACCGAAAGCCAGAATCCATATCATACAACAAAATACAAAATACAGAAATCTTCTCTTATTCTAAAGGAACAAATACGTCAATCAAATATGAATCTATAAATACCTCTTAAGGAAGTTTTGTAAATTTATAGCAAGTTTTTCATATGAAACAAACACTGAAATTCGACAAACTTTTCTATCTATTTGCTGATCACATTTCAAATAAAACTATTTTTTTTTTCTTATTATACTTTGTCGCTGTCTCCCGCGTTTGCGAGGTAGCGCAAGGAAACAGACGAAAGAAATGGCCCAACCCCCCCCATACACATGTATATACATACGTCCACACACGCAAATATACATACCTACACAGCTTTCCATAGCTTACCCCAGACGCTTCACATGCCTTGATTCAATCCACTGACAGCACGTCAACCCCGGTATACCACATCGCTCCAATTCACTCTATTCCTTGCCCTCCTTTCACCCTCCTGCATGTTCAGGCCCCGATCACACAAAATCTTTTTCACTCCATCTTTCCACCTCCAATTTGGTCTCCCTCTTCTCCTTGTTCCCTCCACCTCCGACACATATATCCTCTTGGTCAATCTTTCCTCACTCATCCTCTCCATGTGCCCAAACCACTTCAAAACACCCTCTTCTGCTCTCTCAACCACGCTCTTTTTATTTCCACACATCTCTCTTACCCTTACGTTACTCACTCGATCAAACCACCTCACACCACACATTGTCCTCAAACATCTCATTTCCAGCACATCCATCCTCCTGCGCACAACTCTATCCATAGCCCACGCCTCGCAACCATACAACATTGTTGGAACCACTACTCCTTCAAACATACCCATTTTTGCTTTCCGAGATAATGTTCTCGACTTCCACACATTCTTCAAGGCCCCCAGAATTTTCGCCCCCTCCCCCACCCTATGATCCACTTCCGCTTCCATGGTTCCATCCGCTGCCAGATCCACTCCCAGATATCTAAAACACTTCACTTCCTCCAGTTTTTCTCCATTCAAACTCACCTCCCAATTGACTTGACCCTCAACCCTACTGTACCTAATAACCTTGCTCTTATTCACATTTACTCTTAACTTTCTTCTTCCACACACTTTACCAAACTCAGTCACCAGCTTCTGCAGTTTCTCATATGAATCAGCCACCAGCACTGTATCATCAGCGAACAACAACTGACTCACTTCCCAAGCTCTCTCATCCCCAACAGACTTCATACTTGCCCCTCTTTCCAAAACTCTTGCATTTACCTCCCTAACAACCCCATCCATAAACAAATTAAACAACCATGGAGACATCACACACCCCTGCCGCAAACCTACATTCACTGAGAACCAATCACTTTCCTCTCTTCCTACACGTACACATGCCTTACATCCTCGATAAAAACTTTTCACTGCTTCTAACAACTTTCCTCCCACACCATATATTCTTAATACCTTCCACAGAGCATCTCTATCAACTCTATCATATGCCTTCTCCAGATCCATAAATGCTGCATACAAATCCATTTGCTTTTCTAAGTATTTCTCACATACATTCTTCAAAGCAAACACCTAATCCACACATCCTCTACCACTTCTGAAACCACACTGCTCTTCCCCAATCTGATGCTCTGTACATGCCTTCACCCTCTCAATCAATACCCTCCCATACAATTTACCAGGAATACTCAACAAACTTATACCTCTGTAATTTGAGCACTCACTCTTATCCCCTTTGCCTTTGTACAATGGCACTATGCACGCATTCCCGCCAATCCTCAGGCACCTCACCATGAGTCATACATATATTAAATAACCTTACCAACCAGTCAACAATACAGTCACCCCCTTTTTTAATAAATTCCACTGCAATACCATCCAAACCTGCTGCCTTGCCGGCTTTCATCTTCTGCAAAGCTTTCACTACCTCTTCTCTGTTTACCAAATCATTTTCCCTAACCCTCTCACTTTGCACACCACCTCGACCAAAACACCCTATATCTGCCACTCTATCATCAAACACATTCAACAAACCTTCAAAATACTCACTCCATCTCCTCACATCACCATAAAACTATATATCATATTTTTGTTTATTACACACAATATGTCAGATAGGGTATTACTTTCATCAGTTTAACATACCTCTGATCACACAATACGGATTATGAATAAATTCTGGTATACACTTATCCAGCTGCTTTTACCTTTTGTATGTAGTCATAATCACGAAATAAACTATGCCACAGAAATTTTCTGCATTATATACATTCATATCAGCAACTAAACACTTACATATTTCTTAAAGGAAAAATGCAATGCAAATTTTCCATAGCAAAATTTGTAGGTTATGCAGGATACGTTATATTTTTGTTTCTTTCAGAGTAGCAAAATGTGGAAAACCTTCATTTAGTTACCAGTACATAATGAGAACAATTCACTCTAACCAAACCTTGGAAAGATTACAGTAATTTCTATGATAATATCTTATGTGATCCTGGACTCCACCCACAAGTGGTGACAATGTGAGGAAGAAATAATTCAATGAAGCTGTATCATCATCAACTAGAGGAAATGAGTGCACTGTTGATGAAGGCTTTCTTATTCCTGGGTTAACCCATCTTACTGTGTTCCTTCATGAAGTGCAGCTTCGAAGCTGCAGGAACCCCATATAATGGGTCCCAAGATTGCATAACTATCTTAAGGACGGTGACTTTCTAGTTTATGAACACCACCTTTGTAGAAGGTAGAAATCAACAATATTTCCTGGAATGCATTGTTATAACGTGTAGAAGTGATAAAGGTTGTGAAATTTTACGTGGAGCTCTTGTAACCAATTCTAAGTTCTTGTAAAGTAGGTAATGCTTTGAAGTTCAGGAAAATTGTGATGTTAAAGCACTCAGAATCAACATTAGACAGGTTAGTTGATGCATTTATACTGTTATAGAAATCTTGGTAATACCAAGAAATGAATAGGAGGGATGCCTATGAAATCCCGATAGCACTTTCTGATGTTCTTAAGCTATGCATGTACTGCACGTTTTTTGTAAGAATACGTAACATCAAGATCTTTCCATATGCAGTCTCTAAACGTTAAAACTGCATATCATTTGATTTCCAAATTTTACAATATTGCAACATCATTTAGCCACATTTTCCCTATCTTTCATGACCCTGCCACTAACGAATAAAAAATCAAAAGGTAGTTTACATAATTCCTTGCAATAGCAAAAAAGACTTCATGTGGGAAAACTAAACAAACAATCCTGTAACAGTGGCGTCCCTATTCTAGACTTTAAGCGGAAAATCATTAGATTCATAATACAACGAACAATATACTGGTGCTTGCATCTTTTCAAATCCATCCTGAAATTAGTAGTTACTAGAAAACTTTGGAAATATAAAATTTAAAGTTCAAAAGGTAGTATTTCGATATCTACACTAACCAATGAATATATAGTTTTCGTATACTCTCCATCACGAATCTGGATATTCTGGAGCATCATTGCTGCTATTTTCAAACAGAGTAGCTAACTGGCGGTATCAAAGGTTTAAAATTCGTGACAACGGAGGCACGCACTACCTCTTGAGTCTGGCATGTCAAGTAAATAAAAGTGATGTAAACATACCGTTGCTATGTGTTGCTATGGAGGTAGTAAACAGTGCTAGCGAAGGTTTATCTAGCGAACACAAGTACGATTTGCATTAAAATTACAGTTTAAAAGTTATACAAATTGTGCAGGTAATTCACAGTAGTAATGAATATACACACTAAATTCTTTAAAAGATATATACCATATAACGTTCATGTAAAGATTCTCTATAATATTTGAGGGTGTTATGATGTCAGTTCGCAATGTGAGGACTAAGGGAGAAGGTACAGAATACAACTGCAATACAACAATCATATATCAATTGATTAGAGCAGGAAGTGTAGCTCAGGGACGAGCTTATTCTGCAAGCACAAAAGTACAAAGAGGTGAAAAATAGGTCCTAGGCCCTGTGCAGAGGCAGAAGAAATGTTGCACGAGTTGCCAACTTATCCCTTTTGGCGTTACATCCAACGCATTTCATGAAAATCTAGAGCCTAGATTTCGTATTCAGTTCCTTAACGCGTTTTTCGGAGCCTTTTTTTTGTATTTAGCGCCAAACTAGAGTTATTTCAATATATGAGGAAATTCAAACAAATTGAAGTATATGAATGAGATTTAGGGAGTTTAAGAGCAAGCTACTAAATCAACAAGGAAAACAATACGGATATTGTACGTAATTAATTTTCATCGAAATGAACATGTTCGAATTTTTTTTGAACAGGGTGTATTCAGTGGGCTTCCTCTCATCAAGTCCCCGGTTCAGTTCAGGTTAATTCGGACTCTCAGTGGTGGCAGTACTATCCGTGAACGACAGTAAGAAATACACTCAACATTTTAGAGCAGAGTGGTTAAAAGACCCCAAATATGAAAAGATGTTAAGAAAAGTAGAGAGGGATGACTGAAAATGTCTTTCCAAGCACTGACACCGACCATTCTCTGCCAAACTTGGTGACATTGAAAGACACAACAAAAAATCTAAACACAAGAAAGCTGAAGAGCCATTTAGTACTCAAAGTCAAACCACAATCTCGTTTGAAAAAGTGAGTGGTGACGCACGGGATACTGAAGGAAATTTATCATCATTTATTGCAGAACACGGTTCATTACGTGTTAATGATCATCTCAGTGAGTTGTGCAAAGCACGATTTACAGACAGATGAGAATGCAAGAATTTGAAATTAAAAAGGTCGAAGTGTAGTACATTCGTAGTGACTTTCTTGGAACTTTTTGAGCTAATTTGGTATGTGATGCCATCAAAAAGTCACTGAAAAATAATGGGTTGGAGTTACAAAACCTCGTCGCTATTAACACTGACAATGCTTCTGTGATGACGGGGGTTAACAATGAAGTGTATGCTAAACTCAAGTTAGAAGTTCCTCATCTGATCCTGATCAAGTGTGTGTGTCATTCTCTACAGCGAGCTGTCTCTCATGTTGCAGCAGAGTGTCTCCCTAGGAACCTGGATTTTATGATCAGAGACCTATAATTGGTTCTCCCACTCTGCCATTTGCCAAGCAAAGCACAGACATTTTTTTTTTTTGTTCAATGATGGTCAAGCTCCATTGAAGTTAATACAGCCAAGCCAGACTTGATGGCCTTCTATTGAATCAGCAATTGTCAGTATACTGCAGCAGTGGGTTGAACGTAAGACTCAATTTAACATGGTGAAAGGTGTTACACAGTTCAGATCCTCTACGACACGTTTTGTGGCAAGAAAAATACGCCTTCCTGATATTCCTGAAGTATATTCCTGGAGAAGTTGAGCGTGTAAATGAGAAATTTGGAGCGAAGGTACAGGATCCAACCAAATTGCTAAGTGACCTTATTGAACTTATTGATTCCATAAGTTCTAAGCTCTTCATCCCTGGCAGAAAATCAAAGGAAGGAGATTGAATAGAGAACTCCTCAGACTCACATGCGTACTTAGGTACGAGTTTCAAAAGGAGATGGTACAATGTAACTTTCCGGATGAAAAGGATATTCGAGGAAGATGCATACAGTTTGTAGTGGAGTTGGTGAGACAGCTTCGTCAACGTTTGCCAGACAATGTTCAAGTGTTACAGTCAGTGTCATCACTAAGTGTAAGTGGATGCCTGCAACACGTAAAGCCTGGAATACTGGAATTAGCAAAGATGTTTACTAATAACGAGGAAATTCTCACACGTATTGAGTTCCAATGGAGGAAGCTTCATCATATACTGTGGAAACAGAACACTGGCACCTTAGCACTCTGGGCTGAAATAGCCAAGTTCAGGGATGCAACAGGAGAAAATCCTTTCAGTGACCTCTCTGAGTTGGCTTTAACTGTGCTGACATTGCCTCACTCCAACGTTGATGTAGAGCGTATCTTTAGTCATATGAACTTCGCGAAGTTAAAGCTTCGAAATAGACTATCAAAAGCTTAAATGCAAATACCATCAACTATGCACTAAGAAGAATTGGAAACTGCTGTTATGATTATAAACTGCATAAAGAACTACTGAAAAGCATTGGGTCATTGAAAGCATACGAGTCATCGCAATCGCAACCAGCAGGACCCTCAATTAGAACATCACAACCCCAGGACACCGAGGACGAAGAGATTGGGAATTAGCAGATCTGGAATAATGGTGTGTTAGTTAAAGCAGCCAGTCGTACCTGTTAATGATAATCTGACACGTCAATGAGCAGAAATAATTTGAAGAGCATTTATTCGCAGTCATTTTAGTAAGTTTAGCGCTAAATTAGCGCTTTTCGGGAGTGAATCTAGCGCCATCTGGAATTTGGAGTTGGCAACCCTTCCGCGGCATTCTGCACGAGAACAGAAAACGAGATTGCTGTTGGTGCTGCTATAGGAAGACGTATTCAAGATTCCTTCGTGTGTTGCAAGAGGAAGGCGTCGTTAACGAGGTTCCGTAGATGCAATTGAGGATGAAGGAGGAGGTGACAAGGTTCTATGGATGAGTTGGAGGAGGAAGGAGGCCTTGACGAGGTTCCGCAAATGCGTCTGAGGCGGAAGGAGGCGGTGACGAAGTTCCGTGGATGCGTTTGAGGAGAAAGGAGGCGTTGACGATGTTTCATGGTTGTGTATTTCTCAGATACATTCTTCAAAGCAAACACCTGATCCACACATCCTCTCCTACTTCAGAAGCCACACTGCTCTTCCCCAATCTGATACTCTGTTCATGTCTTTACCCTCTCAATCCATGCCATCCCATATAATTTCCCAGGAATACTAAAAAAAACTTATGCCTCTGTAATTTGAACACTCACCTTTATCCTCTTTGACTTTGTACAATGGCACTATGAATACATTCCGCCAATCCTCGGGCACTTCATCATGATCCATACATACACTGAATATCCTTACCAACCAATCAACAGCACAGTCACCCCATTTTTTAATATATTCCACTGCAATACCATGCAAACCCGCCGCCTTGCCGGCTTTCATCTTCCGCAAAGCTTTCACTACCTCTTCTCTGTTCACCAAACCATATTTATGTATAAATATTCCCATGAGTCCACGGAGAAAATGAAACACGATAAGTTCCCAAGTGCACTTTAGTGTCATAATCACATCATCAGGGGAGACAGAAGAGAGAAATATAACAGTCAGTTGATATACAACGAAGAGACGTGGCTAGGACGCCATTTAGTAAAAATGCGATTATCCAAATGGTGGCCTAGCTACGTCTCTTCGTTGTATATCAACTGACTGTTATATTTCTCTCTTGTGTCTTCCCTGATGTTGTGATTATTACACGAAAGTGCACTTGGGAACTTACAATGTTTGATTTTCCCCGCTGACTCATAGGAATATCTTAATCACGCGCAAAATTGTGATCCTTTCCAACATATATATTTTGTAAATTATATGGGAAGATATTGATTGAGAGGGTGAAGGCATGTACAGAGCATCAGATTGGGGAAGAGCAGTGTGGTTTCAGAAGTGGTAGAGGATGTGTGGATCAGGTGTTTGCTTTGAAGAATGTATGTGAGAAATACTTAGAAAAGCAAATGGATTTGTATGTAGCATTTATGGATCTGGAGAAGGCATATGATACAGTTGATAGAGATGCTCTGTGGAAGGTATTAAGAATATATGGTGTGGGAGGCAAGTTGTTAGAAGCAGTGAAAAGTTTTTATCGAGGATGTAAGGCATGTGTACGTGTAGGAAGAGAGGAAAGTGATTGGTTCTCAGTGAATGTAGGTTTGCGGCAGGGGTGTGTGATGTCTCCATGGTTGTTTAATTTGTTTATGGATGGGGTTGTTAGGGAGGTGAATGCAAGAGTTTTGGAAAGAGGGGCAAGTATGAAGTCTGTTGGGGATGAGAGAGCTTGGGAAGTGAGTCAGTTGTTGTTCGCTGATGATACAGCGCTGGTGGCTGATTCATGTGAGAAACTGCAGAAGCTGGTGACTGAGTTTGGTAAAGTGTGTGAAAGAAGAAAGTTAAGAGTAAATGTGAATAAGAGCAAGGTTATTAGGTACAGTAGGGTTGAGGGTCAAGTCAATTGGGAGGTGAGTTTGAATGGAGAAAAACTGGAGGAAGTGAAGTGTTTTAGATATCTGGGAGTGGATCTGGCAGCGGATGGAACCATGGAAGCGGAAGTGGATCATAGGGTGGGGGAGGGGGCGAAAATTCTGGGAGCCTTGAAGAATGTGTGGAAGTCGAGAACATTATCTCGGAAAGCAAAAATGGGTATGTTTGAAGGAATAGTGGTTCCAACAATGTTGTATGGTTGCGAGGCGTGGGCTATGGATAGAGTTGTGCGCAGGAGGATGGATGTGCTGGAAATGAGATGTTTGAGGACAATGTGTGGTGTGAGGTGGTTTGATCGAGTAAGTAACGTAAGGGTAAGAGAGATGTGTGGAAATAAAAAGAGCGTGGTTGAGAGAGCAGAAGAGGGTGTTTTGAAATGGTTCGGGCACATGGAGAGAATGAATGAGGAAAGATTGACCAAGAGAATATATGTGTCGGAGGTGGAGGGAACGAGGAGAAGAGGGAGACCAAATTGGAGGTGGAAAGATGGAGTGAAAAAGATTTTGTGTGATCGGGGCCTGAGCATGCAGGAGGGTGAAAGGAGGGCAAGGAATAGAGTGAATTGGAGCGATGTGGTATACCGTGGTTGACGTGCTGTCAGTGGATTGAATCAAGGCATGTGAAGCGTCTGGGGTAAACCATGGAAAGCTGTGTAGGTATGTATATTTGCGTGTGTGGACGTATGTATATACATGTGTATGGGGGTGGGTTGGGCCATTTCTTTCGTCTGTTTCCTTGCGCTACCTCGCAAACGCGGGAGACAGCGACAAAGCATAATATATATATATATATATATATATATATATATATATATATATATATATATATATATATATATATATAATGTATGTATTATCTATGTTTATTTTGCTTTATCGCTGTCTCCCGCGTTAGCGAGGTAGCGCAAGAAAACAGACGAAAGAATGGCCCAACCAACCCACATACACATGTATATACATACACGTCCACAGACGCAAATATACATACCTATACATCTCAACGTATACATATATATATATATATATATATATATATATATATATATATATATATATATATATATATATATATATATATATACATACACAGAAATATACATATATACACATGTACATAATTCATACTGTCTGCCTTTTTTCATTCCCATCGCCATCCCGCCACACATGAAAATACAGCCCCCTCCCCCTGCATGTGCGCGAGGTAGCGCTAGGAAAAGACAACAAAGGCCACATTCGTTCACACTCAGTCTCTAGCTGTCATGTATAATGCACTGAAACCACAGCTCCCTTTCTGCATCCAGGCCCCACAGAACTTTCCATGGTTTACCCTAGACGCTTCACACGCCCAGGTTCAATCCATTGGCAGCACGTCGACCCCGGTATACCACCTCGTACCAATTCCCTCTATTCCTTGAACGACTTTTACCCTCCTGCATGTTCAGGCCCCGATCACTCAAAATCTTTTTCACTCCATCTTTCCATCTCCAATATGGTCTCCCACTTCTCGTTCCCTCCACCTCTGACACATATATCATCTTGGTCAATCTTTCTTCACTCATTCTCTCCATGTGACCAAACCATTTCAAAACACCCTCTTCTGCTCTCTCAACCACGCTCTTTTTATTACCACACATCTCTCTTAATTACCTTATTATTACTTACTCGATCAAACCACCTCATACCACATATTGTCCTCAAACATCTCATTTCCAGCACATCCACCCTCCTCTGCACAACTCTATCTATAGCCCACGCCTCGCAACCATATAACATTGTTGGAACCACTATTCCTTCAAACATACCCATTTTTGCTTTCCGAGATAATGTTCTCGACTTCCACACATTCTTCAACGCCCTCAGAACTTTCGCCCCCTCCCCCACCCTATGATTCACTTCCGCTTCCATGATTCCATCCTCCGTAATTTGAACACTTACCTTAATTCCCTTTGCCTTTGTAAATGGTACTATGCATGCATTCCGCCAATCCTCAAGCACTTCACCATGAGCCATACATACGTTGAATATCCTTACCAACCAGTCAACAACGCAGTCACCCCCGTTTTTAATAAATTCCACTGCAATACCATCCAAACCTGCTGCCTTGCTGGCTTTCATCTTCCTCAAACCTTTCACTATCTCTTCTCTGTTTATCAAATCATTCTCCCTGACCCTCTCACTTCGCACACCACCTTGAACAAAACACCCTATATCTGCCACTCGATCATCTAACACATTCAACAGACCTTCAAAATACTCACTCCATCTCCTTCTCACATCACCACTACTTGCTATTACCTCTCCATTTGCCCCCTTCACCGATGTTCCCATTAGTTCTCTTGTCTTACGCACTTTCTTTACCTCCTTCCAAAATATCTTTTTATTCTCCCTAAATTCAATGATACTCTCTCACCTCAACTCTCATTCGCCCTATTTTTCACTTCTTGCACCTTTCTCCTGACCTCCTGCCTATTTCTTTTATACATCCCCCAGTCATTTGCACGATTTCCCTGCAAAAATCGTCCAAATTCCTCTCTCCTCTCTTTCACTAAAGATCTTACTCCTTCATCCCACCACTCACTACCCTTTCTAATCTGCCCACCTCCCACGCTTTTCATGCCACAAGCATCTTTTGCGCAAGCCATCACTGCTTCCCTAAATACATCCCATTCCTCCCCCACTCCCCTTACGTCCTTTGTTCTCACCTTTTTCCATTCTGTACTTATTCTCTCCTGGCACTTCCTCACACAAGTCTCCTTCTCAAGCTCACTTACGCTCACCACTCTCTTCACCCCAACATTCTCTCTTCTTTTCTGAAAACCTTTACAAATCTTCACCTTCGCCTCCACAAGATAATGATCAGACATCCCTCAGTTGCACCTCTCAGCATATTAACATTCAAAAGTCTCTCTTTCACGCGCCTATCAATTAACACGTAATCCAATAACGCTCTCTGGCCATCCCTCCTACTTACATACGTATACTTATGTATATCTCTCATTTTAAACCAGGTATTCCCAATCACCGGTCCTTTTTCAGCACACAAATCTCCAAGCTCTTCACCATTTCCATTTACAACACTGAACACCCCATATACGCCAATTATTCCCTCAACTGCCACATCACTCACCTTTCCATTCAAATCCCACATCACTATAACCCGGTCTCGTGCATCAAAACTGCTAACACAGGTGGTGTGCAAAGTGAGAGGGTTAGGGAAAATGATTTGGTAAACAGAGAAGAGGTAGTAAAAGCTTTGCGGAGGATAAAAGCCGGCAAGGCAGCGGGTTTGGATGGTATTGCAGTGGAATTTATTAAAAAAGGGGGTGACTATTATTGACTGGTTGGTAAGGCTATTTAATGTATGTGTGATTCATGGTGAGGTGCTTGAGGATTGGCGGAATGCTTGCATAGTGCCATGGTACAAAGGCAAAGGGGACAAAGGTGAGTGCTCAAATTACAGAGGTATATGTTTGTTGAGTATTCCTGGGAAATTATATGGAGGGTATTGATTGAGAGGGTGAAGGCATGTACAGAGCATCAGATTGGGGAAGAGCAGTGTGGTTTCAGAAGTGGTAGAGGATGTGTGGATCAGGTGTTTGCTTTGAAAAATGTATGTGAGAAATACTTAGAAAAGCAAATGGATTTGTATGTAGCATCTACGGATCTGGAGAAGGCATATGATAGAGTTGATAGAGATGCTCTGTGGAAGGTATTAAGAATATATTGTGTTGGAGGCAAGTTGTTAGAAGCAGTGAAAAGTTTTATCAAGGATGTAAGGCATGTGTACGTGTAGGAAGAGAGGAAAGGGATTGGTTCTCAGTGAATGTAGGTTTACGGCAGGGGTGTGTGATGTCTCCATGGTTGTTTAATTTGTTTATGGATGGGATTGTTGGGGAGGTGAATGCAAGAGTTTGGGAAAGAGGGGCAAATATGCAGTCTGTTATGGATGAGAGAGCTTGGGATGTGAGTCAGTTGTTGTTCTCTGATGAGACAGCGCTGGTGGATGATTCATGTGAGAAACTGCAGAAGCTGGTGACTGAGTCTGGTAAAGTGTGTGAAAGAAGAATGCTGAGAGTAAATGTGAATAAGAGAAAGGATATTAGGTACAGTAGGGTTGAGATTCAAGTCAAGTGGGAGGTAAGTTTGAATGGAGAAAAACTGGAGGAAGTGAAGTGTTTTAGATATCTGGGAGTGGATTTGGCAGCGGATGGAACCATGGAAGCGGAAGTGAATCATAGGGTGGGGGAGGGGGGCGAAAGTTCTGGGTGCGTTGAAGAATGTGTGGAATTCGAAAGCATTATCTCGGAAAGCAAAAATGGATAAGTTTGAAGGAATAGTGGTTCCAACAATGTTATATGGTTGCGAGGCGTGAACTATGGATAGAGTTGTGAGGAGGAGGGTGGATGTGCTGGAAATGAGATGTTTCAGGACAATATGTGGTGTGATGTGGTTTGATCGAGTAAATAATAATAGGTAAGAGAGATGTGTGGTAATAAAAAGAGTGTGGTTGAGAGAGCAGAAGAGGGTGTTTTGAAATGGTTTGGTCACATGGAGAGAATGAGTGAGGAAAGATTGACCAAGATGATATATGTGTCAGAGGTGAAGGGAACGAGGAGAAGTGGGAACCAAATTGGAGGTGGAAAGATGGAGTGAAAAAGATTTTGAGTGATCGGGGCCTGAACATGCAGGAGGGTGAAAGGCGTGCAAGGAATAGAGTGAATCGGAATGATGTGGTATACCGGGGTGGACGTGCTGTCAATGGATTGAACCAGGGCATGTGAAGCGTCTGGGGTAAACCATGGAAAGTTCTGTAGGGCCTGGATGTGGAAAGGGAGGTGTGGTTTTGGTGCAGTATTACATGACAGCTAGAGACTGAGTGTGAGCGAATGTGGCCTTTGTTGTCTTTTCCTAGCGCTACCTCGCACACATGAGGGGGGAGGGGGTTGTTCTTCATGTGTGGCGGGATGGCGATGGGAATTAATAAATGCAGACAGTATGAATTATGTACATGTGTATATATGTATATGTCTGTGTGTGTATATATATGTATACGTTGAGTTGTATATGTATGTATATGTGCGTGTGTTTACGTGTATGTATATACATGTGTATGTGGGTGGGTTGGGCCATTCTTTCTTCTGTTTCCTTGCGCTACCTCGCTAAGGCGGGAGACAGCGACAAAGCAAAATAAATATAAGTAAATAGATAAATAAATACATATATATATATATATATATATATATATATATATATATATATATATATATATATATATATATATATATATATATTGCTTTGTCGCTGTCTCCCGTGTTAGCGACGTAGCGCAAGGAAACAGACGAAAGAATGGCCCAACGCACACACATACACATGTTTATACATACACGTCCACACACGCATATATACATACCTATACATCTCAAGATATACATGTATATATACACACAGACATATACATATATACACATGTACATAATTCATACTGTATGCCTTTATTCATTCCCATCGCCACCTCGCCACACATGATATAAAAAATCCTTCTCCCTTATGTGTGCGAGGTATCGCTAGGAAAAGACAACAAAGGCCACATTCGTTCACACTCAGTCTCTAGCTGTCATGTAATAATCCTCTGAAACCACAGCACCCTTTCCACATCCAGGCCCCACAGAACTTTCCATGGTTTACCGCAGACGCTTCACATGCTCTTCTTCAATCCATTGACAGCACGTCGACCCTGATATACCACATCGTTCCAATTCACTCTATTCCTTGCACGCCTTTTACCCTCCTGCATGTTCAGGCCCCGATCACTCAAAATCTTTTTCACTCCATCTTTCCACCTCCAATTTGGTCTCCCACTTCTCCTCGTTCCCTCCACCTCTGACACATATATCCTCTTGGTCAATCTTTCCTCATTCTCTCCATGTGACCAAATCATTTCAAAACACCCTCTTCTGCTCTCTCAACCACACTCTTTTTATTACCACACATCTCTCTTACCCTATCATTACTTACCCGATCAAAGCACCTCACACCACATATTGTCCTCAAACATCTCATTTCCAGCACATCCACCCTCCTCCGCACAACTCTATTTATAGCCCACGCCTCGTAATCATATAACAATGTTGGAACCACTATTTCTTCAAACATACACATTTTTGCTTTCCGAGATAATGTTCTCAACTTCCACACATTCTTCAACGCCCTCAAAACTTTCGCCCCCTCCCCACCTTATGATTCACTTCCGCTTCCATGGTTACATTCGCTGCCAAATCCACTCCGAGATATCTAAAACACTTAACTTCCTCCAGTTTTTCTCCATTCAAACTTACCTTCCAAATGACTTGTCCCTCAACCCTACTGAACCTAATAACCTTGCTCTTATTCACATTTACTCTCAGCTTTCTTCTTTCACACACTTTACCAAACTCAGTCACCAGCTTCTGCAGTTTCTCACACGAATGAGTCACCAGCGTTGTCTCATCAGCGAAGAACTGACTCACTTCCCAAGCTCTCTCATCCACAATATATATATATATATATATATATATATATATATATATATATATATATATATATATATATATATATATGCTTTGAAGAATGTATGTGAGAAATACTTAGAAAAGCAAATGGATTTGTATGTAGCATTTATGGATCTGGAGAAGGCATATGATAGAGTTGATAGAGATGCTCTGTGGAAGGTATTAAGAATATATGGTGTGGGAGGAAAGTTGTTAGAAGCAGTGAAAAGTTTTTATCGAGGATGTAAGGCATGTGTACGTGTAGGAAGAGAGGAAAGTGATTGGTTCTCAGTGAATGTAGGTTTGCGGCAGGGGTGTGTGATGTCTCCATGGTTGTTTAATTTGTTTATGGATGGGGTTGTTAGGGAGGTAAATGCAAGAGTTTTGGAAAGAGGGGCAAGTATGAAGTCTGTTGGGGATGAGAGAGCTTGGGAAGTGAGTCAGTTGTTGTTCGCTGATGATACAGCGCTGGTGGCTGATTCATGTGAGAAACTGCAGAAGCTGGTGACTGAGTTTGGAAAAGTGTGTGGAAGAAGAAAGTTAAGAGTAAATGTGAATAAGAGCAAGGTTATTAGGTACAGTAGGGTTGAGGGTCAAGTCAATTGGGAGGTGAGTTTGAATGGAGAAAAACTGGAGGAAGTGAAGTGTTTTAGATATCTGGGAGTGGATCTGGCAGCGGATGGAACCATGGAAGCGGAAGTGGATCATAGGGTGGGGGAGGGGGCGAAAATCCTGGGGGCCTTGAAGAATGTGTGGAAGTCGAGAACATTATCTCGGAAAGCAAAAATGGGTATGTTTGAAGGAATAGTGGTTCCAACAATGTTGTATGGTTGCGAGGCGTGCGCTATGGATAGAGTCGTGCGCAGGAGGATGGATGTGCTGGAAATGAGATGTTTGAGGACAATGTGTGGTGTGAGGTGGTTTGATCGAGTGAATAACGTAAGGGTAAGAGAGATGTGTGGAAATAAAAAGAGCGTGGTTGAGAGAGCAGAAGAGGGTGTTTTGAAGTGGTTTGGGCACATGGAGAGGATGAGTGAGGAAAGATTGACCAAGAGGATATATGTGTCGGAGGTGGAGGGAACAAGGAGAAGAGGGAGACCAAATTGGAGGTGGAAAGATGGAGTGAAAAAGATTTTGTGTGATCGGGGCCTGAACATGCAGGAGGGTGAAAGGAGGGCAAGGAATAGAGTGAATTGGAGCGATGTGGTATACCGGGGTTGACGTGCTGTCAGTGGATTGAAGCAAGGCATGTGAAGCGTCTGGGGTAAACCATGGAAAGCTGTGTAGGTATGTATATTTGCGTGTGTGGACGTATGTATATACATGTGTATGGGGGGGGGGGTTGGGCCATTTCTTTCGTCTGTTTCCTTGCGCTATTTCGCAAACGCGGGAGACAGCGACAAAGTATAATAAAAAAAAAGAAAAAGAATATATGGTGTGGGAGGCAAGTTGTTAGAAGCAGTGAAAAGTTTTTATCGAGGATGTAAGGCATGTGTACGTGTAGGAAGTGAGGAAAGTGATTGGTTCTCAGTGAATGTAGGTTCGCGGGAGGGGTGTGTGATGTCTCCATGGTTGTTTAATTTGTTTATGGATGGGGTTGTTAGGGAGGTGAATGCAAGAGTTTTGGAAAGAGGGGCAAGTATGAAGTCTGTTGGGGATGAGAGAGCTTGGGAAGTGAGTCAGTTGTTGTTCGCTGATGATACAGCGCTGGTGGCTGATTCATGTGAGAAACTGCAGAAGCTGGTGACTGAGTTTGGTAAAGTGTGTGAAAGAAGAAGTTAAGAGTAAATGTGAATAAGAGCAAGGGTACAGTAGGGTTGAGGGTCAAGTCAATTGGGAGGTAAGTTTGAATGAAGAAAAACTGGAGGAAGTAAAGTGTTTTAGATATCTGGGAGTGGATCTGGCAGCGGATGGAACCATGGAAGCGGAAGTGGATCATAGGGTGGCGGAAGGGGCGAAAATCCTGGGAGCCTTGAAGAATGTGTGGAAGTCGAGAACATTATCTCGGAAAGCAAAAATGGGTATGTTTGAAGGAATAGTGGTTCCAACAATGTTGTATGGTTGCGAGGCGTGGGCTATGGATAGAGTTGTGCGCAGGAGGATGGATGTGCTGGAAATGAGATGTTTGAGGACAATGTGTGGTGTGAAGTGGTTTGATCGAGTAAGTAACGTAAGGGTAAGAGAGATGTGTGGAAATGAAAAGAGCGTGGTTGAAAGAGCAGAAGAGGGTGTTTTGAAATGGTTTGGGCACATGGAGAGAATGAGTGAGGAAAGATCGACCAAGAGGATATATGTGTCGGAGGTGGAGGGAACGAGGAGAAGTGGGAGACCAAATTGGAGGTGGAAAGATGGAGTGAAAAAGATTTTGTGTGATCGGGACCTGAACATGCAGGAGGGTGAAAGGAGGGCAAGGAATAGAGTGAATTGGAGCGATGTGGTATACCGGGGTTGACGTGCTGTCAGTGGATTGAATCAGGGCATGTGAAGCGTCTGGGGTAAACCATGGAAAGCTGTGTAGGTATGTATATTTGCGTGTGTGGACGTATGTATATACATGAGTATGGGGGTGGGTTGGGCCATTTCTTTCGTCTGTTTCCTTGCGCTACCTCGCAAAGGCGAGAGACAGCGGCAAAAAAAAAAAAAAAAAAAATATATATATATATATATATATATATATATATATATATATATATATATATATATATATATATATATATATGACAACTTGGATCTCCAAATATATTTTGATGTTATGTTTTAAGAACTGAAAAGTTTGACGAAATACAACATACGGCATGAGAGACCAAATGTAACTGGTCGTGTACCCACGGATAATAGACAATGCTCAGTCCTACGCCCAATAATTCTATTTTCTATGTCAAGGACCTTGAGACACGACTCACCAATATGATTTGTAAAATGGCTTATGACGAAATTAGGTAATACAGGGCAGTAGGGAAGACTACCTGAAGACTCACAGGGATTTAAACAAATGGATGGAGTGGTCAGAGACATGACAAATATATTTCATCACAGACAAATTTAAAACAACGCACTTTGGCTCTAAAAATATAAATACCGAATCTAAAATGCTCGGTAAGCAATGCTAGAAGCAAAGGAAGTAATAGGATTTGGAATAATCAGTAATGAATAAAATCTGGAAAACAATGCCTGGCTGCATTCAAACAATCTATGAAAGGCTAAGCTTCATAGCACGGAGCAACTAAATGCACAGATGGGGATACTGGGAGAAAGTACTCTAGCTTAGCTCTAGAAGGATATGAAAATACATAGGAGGAATGAAGATGCTTCAAGTCCTTGAGTCTTATTTTAGAAGGATCTACAATTATGGAGGGAAGAGATAAAAATCTGAAATTACTGGGATCTTAGGACTGGAAGAGATCTGAAAATGAAGGAGGATCGCGAATACTGTCATTACCCAGACCTTGAGTTTTAGGAGAGAGAATGCAAATGATGAAATTAGTGGGACCGTAGACCTACGATGACCTGTATTATAGATAAATATTTCATAGTGAAAACCGCGCTTGTGGCCTGTTGTTCAGTAAAAAAAAAAGAAAAAAAAAACGAAATTCAAATTTCAAAGCAATAATGTATGTTTTTCATTTTGCTATAATATTTTTGATATATAGAAAATCGGTGTGAATTGATGATTTCAGGTTGACCATCATCGGCAGCACTGTAGACTGAAATATAGTTTTTAAAACGATATCTTGGCTTCCTACATAGTATGAATAAATATTATTAAAAAAACATTTTGAAATATTGTGGAAACCAGACAAAATAAGCGTTCATAAGCTACATAAATCAGTTACATCGGCGAGACATCGATCGGCCCCAAATTTGTGGTGCTTGGTTACAAGATGATCAGTCACTTTAATTTGTTATCACTGGAAAATTTCTGCGTCCAACAGAAAGAAATTCCTTTGAATACGGATATTGTGAATACTGCTTATCTTTTACTACCTATGAGGTGAGCTATTCCCTTACCGTTATGGCGCGGGGCTAAAACGTCTCCTTGGAGGAGCTTAATGTAACAAAAGATTTAAGCAGAATTGTGCTTGAGTAATGTTCCCTGAAACCCCACAGCAACTGTTCGATACGAGGGAATACTCATAGAGATTTTGCGAATATTTGCCGAGACTGATCGCCAGATTTACATTGCTCGCTGGTAGCGATCGCCGCTGAGGAGCATCGTTATTAGGACCGATGAACAACACGAGCCCATTAATAGTGAACTTTCTGTTGTTTACTGACGTATTCAAAGGATATATATATCTTACCTCACCGCCATATGCATAAAGTGTATCTGAGCGAACATGTGCATCTAAGTCGTAATATATACTTATCTTCATATCTCAAGGATGTCTTATGTTTCCATCTATTTCCTGTGTGTCGTAGAAGGCGACTAAGGAGCGGGAGCGGGTGGCTAGAGATCCTCCCTTCCTATATTTCTTTCCAAAAGAAGGAATAGATCAATGAGCTAATTGAGGAGTTTTACCTCTAAGACTCAGTCATCTGTGCTATCAATGAACTGAACCAGGGCATGTGAAATGTCTGAGTAAGCTATGGAAAGGTCTGTGAGGCCTGGATGTGGATAGGGAGCTGTGGTTTCGGTTCATCACACATGACAGATAGACTGAGTGTGAACGAATATGGCCTTTTTTGTCTGTTTTCCTGGCGCTACCTCGCTGAAGCTGGAGGTAGTGATGCTGTTTCCTTTAGGGTGGGGTAGCGCTAGGAATGGATGAAGGCAAACAAGTATGAACATGGACATGCGATTTATGTATGTCTTTGTATGTATATGTATATATGTTGATATATATATATATATATATATATATATATATATATATATATATATATATATATATATATATATATATATATCTTTCTTTCAAACTATTCGCCATTTCTCGCGTTAGCGAGGTAGCGTTAAGAACAGAGAACTGGGCCTTTGAGGGAATATCCTCACCTGGCCCCCTTCTCTGTTCCTTCTTTTGGAAAATCAAAAAAAAAATAATGAGAGGGGAGGATTTCCAGCCCCCCGCTCCCACCCCTTTTAGTCGCCTTCTACGACACGCAGGGAATACGTGGGAAGTATTCTTTCTCCCCTATCCCCAGGGATAATATATATATATATATATATATATATATATATATATATATATATATATATATATATATATATATATATAATATATATATATATATTGTTACGATGGTATCCTAGCAGGAACGTGAATTATTTGTTACGCACACTGGATAACGCTATCTTAACGTTATGGGATGGAGCAAACACCAGTGTTAAATCTACATACAATAAAAGAAATAAGAATACAAGATAACAAAACACACTGATCGGGTACAAACACTTTCGTTAACACATACTTTATTCATCATACTTAGAAGAGAGAATGTTGGGGTGAAGAGAGTGGTGAGAGTAAGTGAGCTTGGGGAGACTTGTGTGAGGAAGTACCAGGAGAGACTGAGAGCAGAATGGAAAAACGGAGGGCAAAGGACGTAAGGGGAGTGGGGGAGGAATGGAATGTATTTAAGGAAGCAGTGATGGTTTGCGCAAAAGATGCTTGTGGCTTGAGAAGCGTGGGAGGTGGGCAGATTAGAAAGGGTAGTGAGTGGTGGGATGAAGTAAGATCATTAGTGAAAGAGAAGAGAGAGGCATTTGGACGATTTTTGCAGGGAAATAGTGCAGACGATTGGGAGATGTATAAAATAAAAAGACAGGAGGTCAAGAGAAAGGTGCAAGAGGTGAAAAATAGGGCGAATGAGAGTTGGGGTGAGAGAGTATCATTAAATTTAAGGGAAAATGAAAAGATGTTTTGGAAGGAGGTAAATAAAGTGCGTAAGACAAAAGAACAAATGGGAACATCGGTGAAGGGGGCAAATGGGGAGGTAATAACAAGTAGTGGTGATGTGTGAAGGAGAAGGAGTGAGTATTTTGAAGGCTTGTTGAATGTGTTAGATGATAGAGTTGCAGATTTAGGGTGTTTTGGTCGAGGTGGTGTGCAAAGTGACAGGGTTAGGGCAAATGATTTGGTAAAGAGAGAAAAGGTAGTGTAAGCTTTGAGGAAGATGAAAGCCGGCAAGGCGGCGGATTTGAATGGTATTGCAGAGGAATTTATTAAAAAAGGGGGTGACTGTGTTGTCGACTGGTTGGTGAGGATATTCAATATATGTATGGCTTATGGTGAAGTACCTGAGGATTGGTGGAATGCAATCATAGTGCCATTGTACAAAGACAAAGGGGATAAAGGCGAGTGCTCAAATTAAAGCGGTTTGTTGAGTATTCCTGGTAAATTATATGGGAGGGTGTTGATTGAGAGGGTGAAGGCATGTACAGAGCATCAGACTGGGGAAGAGCAGTGTGGTTTCAGAAGTGGTAGAAGATGTGTGGATCAGGTGTTTGTTTTGAAGAATGTATATGAGAAATACTTAGAAAAACAGATGGATTTGTATGTAGCATTTATGGATCTGCAGAAGGCATATGACAGAGTTGATAGAGATGCTCTGTGGAAGGTATTAAGAATATATGGTGTGGGAGGCAAGTTGTTAGAAGCAGTGAAAAGTTTTTATCGAGGATGTAAGGCATGTGTACGGGTAGGAAGAGAGGAAAGTGATTGGTTCCCACTGAAAGTTGTTTAATTTGTTTATGGATGGGGTTGTTAGGGAAGTGAATGCACGAGTTTTGGAGAGAGGGGCAAGTATGCAGTCTGGTGTGGATGAGAGGGCTTGGGAAGTGAGTCAGTTGTTGTTCGTTGATGACAGCGCTGGTGGCTGATTCATGTGAGAAACTGCAGAAGCTGGTGACTGACTTTGGTAAAGTGTGTGAAAGAAGAAAGCTGAGAGTAAATCTGAATAAGAGCTAGGTTATTAGATACAGTAGGGTTGTGGGACAAGTCAATTGGGAGGTAAGTTTGAATGGAGAAAAACTGGAGGAAGTGAAGTGTTTTATATATCTGGGAGTGGATTTGGCAGCGGATGGAACCATGGAAGCGGAAGTGAGTCACAGTGTTAGGGAGGGGGCGATGGTTCTGGGAGCGTTGGGGAATGTGTGGAAGGCGAGAACATTATCTTGGAAAGTAAAAATTGGTATGTTTGAAGGAATAGTGGTTCCAACAATGTTATATGGCTTCGAGGCGTGGGCTATAGACAGGATTGTGCGGAGGAGGGTGGATGTCATGGAAATGAGTTGTCTGAAGACAATATGTGGTGTGAGGTGGTTTGATCGAGTAAGTAATGAAAGGATAAGAGAGATGTATGGCAATAAAAAGAGTGTGGTTGAGAGAGCAGAAGAGGGTGTATTGAAATGGTTTGGTCACATGGAGAGAATGAGCAAGGAAAGATTGACAAAGAGGATATATGAGTCAGAGGTTGAGGGAACGAGGAGAAGTGGGAGACCAAATTGGAGGTGGAAAGATGGAGTGAAAAATATTTTGTGTGATCGGGGCCTGAACATGCAGGAGGGTGAAAGGAGGGCAAGGAATAGAGTGAATTGGATCGATGTTGTATACCGGGGTTGACGTGCTGTCAGTGGATTGAATCAGGGCATGTGAAGCGTCTGGGGTAAACCATGGAAAGCTGTGTAGGTATGTATATTTGCGTGTGTGGACGTATGTATATACATGTGTATGGGGGTGCGTTGGGCCATTTCTTTCGTCTGTTTCCTTGCGCTACCTCGCAAACGCGGGAGACAGTGGCAAAAAAGAAAAATATATATATATATATATATAGTTGATATATATAGTTGATAGAGATGCTCTGTGGAAGGTATTAAGAATATATGGTGTGGGAGGCAAGTTGTTAGAAGCAGTGAAAAGTTTTTATCGAGGATGTAAGGCATGTGTACGTGTAGGAAGAGAGGAAAGTGATTGGTTCTCAGTGAATGTAGGTTTGCGGCAGGGGTGTGTGATGTCTCCATGGTTGTTTAATTTGTTTATGGATGGGGTTGTTAGGGAGGTGAATGCAAGAGTTTTGGAAAGAGGGGCAAGTATGAAGTCTGTTGGGGATGAGAGAGCTTGGGAAGTGAGTCAGTTGTTGTTCGCTGATGATACAGCTGATTCATGTGAGAAACTGCAGAAGCTGGTGACTGAGTTTGGTAAAGTGTGTGAAAGAAGAAAGTTAAGAGTAAATGTGAATAAGAGCAAGGTTATTAGGTACAGTAGGGTTGAGGGTCAAGTCAATTGGGAGGTGAGTTTGAATGGAGAAAAACTGGAGGAAGTGAAGTGTTTTAGATATCTGGGAGTGGATCTAGCAGCGGATGGAAACATGGAAGCGGAAGTGGATCATAGGGTGGGGGAGGGGGCGAAAATTCTGGGAGCCTTGAAGAATGTGTGGAAGTCGAGAACATTATCTCGGAAAGCAAAAATGGGTATGTTTGAAGGAATAGTGGTTCCAACAATGTTGTATGGTTGCGAGGCGTGGACTATGGATAGAGTTGTGCGCAGGAGGATGGATGTGCTGGAAATGAGATGTTTGAGGACAATGTGTGGTGTGAGGTGGTTTGATCGAGTAAGTAACGTAAGGGTAAGAGAGATGTGTGGAAATAAAAAGAGTGTGGTTGAGAGAGCAGAAGAGGGTGTTTTGAAATGGTTTGTGCACATGGAGAGAATGAGTGAGGAAAGATTGACCAAGAGATACATGTGTCGGAGGTGGAGGGAACGAGGAGAAGTGGGAGACCAAATTGGAGGTGGAAAGATGGAGTGAAGAAGATTTTGTGTGATCGAGGCCTGAACATGCAGGAGGGTGAAAGGAGGGCAAGGAATAGAGTGAATTGGATCGATGTTGTATACCGGGGTTGACGTGCTGTCAGTGGATTGAATCAGGGCATGTGAAGCGTCTGGGGTAAACCATGGAAAGCTGTGTAGGTATGTATATTTGCGTGTGTGGACGTATGTATATACATGTGTATGGGGGTGGGTTGGGCTATTTCTTTCGTCTGTTTCCTTGCGCTACCTCGCAAACGCGGGAGACAGCGGCAAAAAAAAAAAAAAAAAATATATATATATATATATATATATATATATATATATATATATATATATATATATACATATATATTTATATATATATATATATATATATATATATATATATATATATATATATATATATATATATATATATATATATATATATATACAGGGGGTGACTGTATTGTTGACTGGTTGGTAATGTTATTTAATGTATGTATGTCTCATGGTTAGGTGCCTGAAGATTGGCGGAATGCTTGCACAGTGCCATTGTACAAAGGCAAAGGGGATAAAAGTGAGTGCTCAAATTACACAGGTATAACTTTGTTGAGTATTCCTGGGAAATTATATGGGAAGGTATTGATTGAGAGGGTGAAGGCATGCACAGAGCATCAGGTTGGGGAAGAGCAGTGTGGTTTCAGAAATGGTAGAGGATGTGTGGATCAGGTGTTTCCTTTGAAGAATGTATGTGAGAAATACTTAGAAAAGCAAATGGATTTGTATGTAGCATTTATGGATCTGGAGAGGGCATATGATAGTGGTGATAGAGATGCTCTGTGGAGGTATTAAGAATATATTGTGTTGGAGGCAAGTTGTTAGAAGCAGTGAAAAGTTTTTATCGAGGATGTAAGGCATGTGTACGTGTAGGAAGAGAGGAAAGTGATTGGTTCTCAGTAAATGTAGGTTTGCGACAGGGGTGTGTGATGTCTCCATGGTTGTTCGATTTGTTTATGGATGGGGTTGTTAGGGAGGTGAATGCAAGAGTTTTGGAAAGAGGTGCAAGTATGTAGTCTGTTGTGGATGAGAGAGCTTGGGAAGTGAGTCAGTTGTTGTTCGCTGATGATACAGCGCTGGTGGCTGATTCGTGTGAGAAACTGCAGAAGCTGGTGACTGAGTTTGGTAAAGTGTGTGAAAGAAGAAAGTTGAGAGTAAATGTCCATAAAAGGAAGGTTATTAGGTACAGTAGGGTTGAGGGACAAGTCAATTGGGAGGTAAGTTTGAATGGAGAAAAACTGGAGGAAGTGAAGTGTTTTAGATATCTGGGAGTGGATTTGGCAGCGGATGGAACCATGGAAGCGGAAGTGAATCATAGGGTGGGGGGAGTGGGCGAAAGTTCTGGGAGCGTTGAAGAATGTGTGGAAGTCGAGAACATTATCTCAGAAAGCAATAATGGGTATGTTTGAAGGAATAGTGGTTCCAACAATGTTATATGGTTGCGAGGCGTGGGCTATGGATAGAGTTGTGCGGAGGAGGGTGGATGTGCTGGAAATGAGATGTGGTGTGAGATGGTTTGATCGAGTAAGTAATAATAGGGTAACAGAGATGTGTGGTAATAAAAAGAGTGTGGTTGAGAGAGCAGAAGAGGGTGTTTTGAAATGGTTTGGTCAAATGGAGAGAATGAGTGAGGAAAGATTGACGAAGAGGATATATTTGTCAGAGGTGGAGGGAACGAGGAGAAGTGGGAGACCAAATTGGAGGTGGAAAGATGGAGTGAAAAAGATTTTGAGCGATCGGGGCCTGAACATGTAGGAGGGTGAAAGGCGTGCATGGAATAGAGTGAACTGGAACGATGTGATATACTGAGGTCGACGTGCTGTTAATGGATTGGACCAGGGCATGTGAAGCGTCTTTGGTAAACCATATAAAGTTCTGTGGGGCCTGGATGTGGAAAGGGAGCTATGGTTTCGGTGCATTATTACATGACAGCTAGAGACTGAGTGTGAACGAATGTGGCCTTTGTTGTCTTATCCTAGCGCTACCTCGCGCACATTTGGTGGGAGGGGGTTGTTATTTCATGTGTGGCGGGGTGGCGACGGAAATGAATAAGGGGAGACAATATGAATTATATACATGTGTATATATGTATATGTCTGTGTGTATATATATGTATACGCTGAGATGTACAGGTATGTATATTTGCGTGTGTGGACGGGTATGTATATACATGTGTATGTGGGTGGGTTGGGCCATTCTTTCGTCTGTTTCCTTGCGCTACCTCGCAAACACGGGAGACAGCGATAAAGCAAAATAAATAAATGAATAATATATATATATATATATATATATATATATATATATATATATATATATATATATATATATATATATATATATATATTACAAGAGTTAACAGTGGTGCGCGTGAGCACGTATTAGGTGATAACCTCGAGGAAAATGAAACTCGGTAACCTCCCAAGTGCACCTTCTTGTGATGATCACATCGTCAGGGGAGATACAAGAATAAGATAGAAAACGTAGAGCAGTTACTTCATATACAAAGAAGAGGCGGAGCTAAGACACCGTTGGTAAACAAGCGATTCCAGTTGATGGTGTCCGGGTCTGGCACCATACTTGTCAGGCATGGGATCAGGCGTATCGGGCTTGGAAAATCTTTTCTTCCTACGGTTCCCTTTCAGCTTTTTTCACTGCCTGTAATCACCGCAAACACGGTATCCTTGAGACAAAGCGTTCCTATATCCAAAGTTAGTGTGATAAACTGTCCTCGTCATCCTCGTCTTTAGCTAAGGGCATCTCTAACAACTTCTGTCGCTCTAACTTTCCTTCACTTTTCCGTTCTGATGTTACTGTAGTTGTCTTTGCCGTAGTCAAAGCACTCTTTGGTTCCCGTTTCTCTTCTAATTTCACCCTGGATGACTAACATTCCTTTACCCCCTGATGCTTCTCTTACTAATCCTATGCTCGTCCTCGTACTCTCTTTTCGGACTGTCCGAAAAACGCTTCTATCTCTGGAAAGCAAGGCTTATGGTCCTAATGGCATCCATCACCGTGTACTGAGTGTGCCTCTGAGCTTGCACCTGTGCTTGCTCGTCTGTTCCGTTTCTGTTTAAAAACCAGAACTTTTCTTTCTCCACAGAGGAATGCATTGATATATCCAATCCATAAGAAGGGTGACCATTTGGCCCCTCCAACTATCGCCCAATTGCTTTGACATCTACTATTTCTAAATTCTTTAAATCCCTCCTCAATTCCCATATCCTTAGACACCTCGAAAACCAGTCTTCCTCTGATCACCAGTATGGAGATATTCTCTCCTGGAAGATTTTGGGTTGTCATGTGTAGTTACCCTTGACATATCCAAGGCTTTTGAAAGGATCTGGCATTTTGATCTCATGTCGAAGCTCCTCTCGTTTGGCTACCTCCCTCACTTTGCTCACTCATATCTAACTTCCTTTCTGGCCGATCTATCTCTGTGGTTGCTGATGGATCAACTTCCCCTCTTTTCTACATCAACAGCGATGTCCCTCAAGGTTCTGTCCTGTCTCCTACACTTTCTCCTTTTTCAACAATTTCGTGCCTGCATAAATAATCAAATGCACTCATGCGCTGATGACTCAACACTAAATTCATCCGCATCCTTCAATTCTGTTTCTTCTCTCATTCGATCTGCTTCTCGCCTTGACACAACTTCCTCAATAAACCCAGACTTTGACACGATATCTTAATTGGGTAGACGAAATCTAGTTAAGTTTGATGCCTCCAAGACTCAATTTCTACCCATCTCTCTGAAACTTTTCACAACCCACATCTCTGACTGTTCTGCAATTCCATCTCTTGACTCAATCAACATACTTGGTATTACTCTAACTTCCACTCTTTCTTGGAAACATCACATTACAGGAACAGCTAAGGTTGCCTTGAAAAACCGAGTCTCTTGTTTAGATGTCGAAACTTCTTTCCTTCAGAACAGTTGCTGCGTTCAAACAAAGAATAGATTCGTCTTGCTTTCACATCTGGGGTGGTTCTAGCTCTGCATCCTTACTTGTCAGAGTTGACTGGACTGTGGTCCGACTCAAAAACTGTCCCAGCTAACTTCCAAATATAACCCTCTTGCCCTACACCTCAATGTTGGTTCACTTTCTCTCTTCTGCAGGTAGTGTACTTTGGTTTTTTGTTCCTGAGAGCTGGCTGCTTGTGTATCCCCGCCACTAGGTAGACCACGCAATATTAGGTAGGCTGCTGCGTCACATGATAATCGTGTGGCCGTTGGCAACTCAAGGGTGAGCCGTTCTGACAACTGCTTCTTCCCATGCACGTCGAAGCTTTGGAACTCTCCACCTTCTCATGTCTTACCCAATAACTATGACCTGACACTCAGTTAAGGCTCGGCCTTGATGTGGACTTTTGTCCGTGACTGGAACCTTCAACATGAAAATAAAAGTTACGGGAACTCCTATGTGGATGTAGCGGGGAAGGGGGAGGGGGGTGGGGGATGGAAGGGGGGGGGGGGGTCAGCCGTTAAGGGCATGGCCCCTCCATGATCAGGTTCCCTTAAAGAAGCGTTTTAGAATTTACGGGATAAATCGCAAGAAGCATTGTCTTTTATCTCCTTGATCATCTTAGTTACGATTGGCAACGAGGGACATTGTTTTGATGCCTTGGTTGACACATAACCTCCTCTGGTCCTTCCCCGCCCCCCAAGTATGAGGTACACCAGCATGGGAAGAAAGAATAATCGGAGGGGCGGATGACGCCGTCACAGTAACAATCCTTTTAAATAGGCTTCTCTCACAGGAAAGTTAGAATCGGCCCATCATGGAAATTACTTACCTCAACATTGTATACATATCAAAGTTTGCAGATATAGCTGCATGCAGGTATGCAGTCGAGCTTTACGAGGATCTCCAATTGCACATGCGTCTGCCTTCATGATCGTTGGTGTAGCTGCACTAGTCGTCGACTTGGGTGAAAGCCATTCACCACAGAGGGCCGACCCACTTCACACACCGCTGCCAGACATCAAGACTCGAGCTCACTTGCCTGGTCACGGAAGACTTCACCACGTTGCAACCATCTTTCAGACACTCTCATCGAAGTACATTACGAAAAAAAAGCTTTTTAAACAACGCTTGCGTGACCAGGCAAATAACGCTTAACAGAAGTGCGTCGTGGATGAGGTAGGGTTTCCCTCGTGGAGATGGCTTGGCGCGCCCACCTAGTGCTCGTCATTGGGGTCCTCGCAGGTATGTCCTATTTGAGCTCCAAAATGCTGCGTTAAATCCGTGTGAGTCGGTTTATTCACAGCATCTACATCTATATCTATCAATTTATCTATTAATTATTATTATCTTATTTCTGTCTCCCGCGTTAGCGAGGTAGCGCAAGGAAACACGAAAGAATGGCAAAACCCACCCACATACACATGTATGAATATAAACCCCTACACACATACATATATACATTCCTATACATTTCAACGTATACATACATATATTTACATATACACATATACACATGTACATATTCATACTCGCTCCCTTCAACCATTCTCGTCGCCACCCCGCCACACATGAAATGGCATCTCCTACCCCGCGCGCGCGCTAGGTAGCGCTAGAAAAAGACAACAAAGGCCACATTCGTTCACAATCAGTCTTTAGCTGTCATGGGTAATGCACTGAAACCACAGCTCCCTTTCCACATCCAGGCCCCACAAAACTTTCCATGGTTTTATTATTTTTTTTTATTATACTTTGTCGCTGTCTCCCGCGTTTGCGAGGGAGCGCAAGGAAACAGACGAAAGAAATGGCCCAACCCCCCCCCCCCATACACATGTATATACATACGTCCACACACGCAAATATACATACCTACACAGCTTTCCATGGTTTACCCCAGACGCTTCACATGCCTTGATTCAATCCACTGACAGTACGTCAACCCCGGTATACCACATCGCTCCAATTCACTCTATTCCTTGCCCTCCTTTCACCCTCCTGCATGTTCAGGCCCCGATCACACAAAATCTTTTTCACTCCATCTTTCCACCTCCAATTTGGTCTCCCTCTTCTCCTCGTTCCCTCCACCTCCGACACATATATCCTCTTGGTCAATCTTTCCTCACTCATTCTCTCCATGTGCCCAAACCACTTCAAAACACCCTCTTCTGCTCTCTCAACCACGCTCTTTTTATTTCCACACATCTCTCTTACCCTTACGTTACTCACTCGATCAAACCACCTCACACCACACATTGTCCTCAAACATCTCATTTCCAGCACATCCATCCTCCTGCGCACAACTCTATCCATAGCCCACGCCTCGCAACCATACAACATTGTTGGAACCACTATTCCTTCAAACATACCCATTTTTGCTTTCCGAGATAATGTTCTCGACTTCCACACATTCTTCAAGGCCCCCAGAATTTTCGCCCCCTCCCCCACACTATGATCCACTTCCGCTTCCATGGTTCCATCCGCTGCCAGATCCACTCCCAGATATCTAAAACACTTCACTTCCTCCAGTTTTTCTCCATTCAAACTCACCTCCCAATTGACTTGACCCTCAACCCTACTGTACCTAATAACCTTGCTCTTATTCACATTTACTCTTAACTTTCTTCTTCCACACACTTTACCAAACTCAGTCACCAGCTTCTGCAGTTTCTCACATGAATCAGCCACCAGAGCTGTATCATCAGCGAACAACAACTGACTCACTTCCCAAGCTCTCTCATCCCCAACAGACTTCATACTTGCCCCTCTTTCCAAAACTCTTGCATTCACCTCCCTAACAACCCCATCCATAAACAAATTAAACAACCATGGAGACATCACACACCCCTGCCGCAAACCTACATTCACTGAGAACCAATCACTTTCCTCTCTTCCTACACGTACACATGCCTTACATCCTCGATACAAACTTTTCACTGCTTCTAACAACTTGCCTCCCACACCATATATTCTTAATACCTTCCACAGAGCATCTCTATCAACTGTATCATATGCCTTCTCCAGATCCATAAATGCTACATACAAATCCATTTGCTTTTCTAAGTATTTCTCACATACATTCTTCAAAGCAAACACCTGATCCACACATCCTCTACCACTTCTGAAACCACACTGCTCTTCCCCAGTCTGATGCTCTGTACATGCCTTCACCCTCTCAATCAATACCCTCCCATATAATTTACCAGGAATACTCAACAAACTTATACCTCTGTAATTTGAGCACTCACTCTTATCCCCTTTGCCTTTCTACAATGGCACTATGCACGTATTCCGCCAATCCTCAGGCACCTCACCATGAGTCATACATACATTAATTAACCTTACCAACCAGTCAACAATACAGTATATATATATATATATATATATATTATTTTTTTTTATTTTGCTTTGTCGCTGTCTCCGGCGTTTGCGAGGTAGCGCAAGGAAGCAGACGAAAGAAATGGCCCAACCCACCCCCATACACATGTACATACAGACACTTCCACACACGCAAATATACATACCTATACATCTCAATGTACACATATATATACACACACAGACACATACATATATACCCATGCACACAATTCACACTGCCTTTATTCATTCCCATCGCCACCTCGCCACACATGGAATATATCCCCCTCCCCCCCTCATGTGTGCGGGGTAGCGCTAGGAAAAGACAACAAAGGCCTCATTCGTTCGCACTCAGTCTCTAGCTGTCATGCAATAATGCCCAAAACCACAGCTCCCTTTCCACATCCAGGCCCCACACAGCTTTCCATGGTTTACCCCAGACGCTTCACATGCCCTGATTCAATCCACTGACAGCACGTCAACCCCGGTATACCACATCGATCCAATTCACTCTATTCCTTGCACGCCTTTCACCCTCCTGCATGTTCAGGCCCCGATCACACAAAATCTTTTTCACTCCATCTTTCCACCTCCAATTTGGTCTCCCACTTCTCCTCGTTCCCTCCACCTCTGACACATATATCCTCTTGGTCAATCTTCTCTCACTCATTCTCTTCATGTGACCAAACCATTTCAAAACACCCTCTTCTGCTCTCTCAACCACGCTCTTTTTATTTCCACACATCTCTCTTACCCTTACGTTACTTACTCGATAAAACCACCTCACACCACACATTGTCCTCAAACATCTCATTTCCAGCACATCCACCCTCCTGCCCACAACTCTATCCATAGCCCACGCCTCGCAACCATACAACATTGTTGGAACCACTACTCCTTCAAACATACCCATTTTTGCTTTCCGAGATAATGTTCTCGACTTCCACACATTCTTCAAGGCTCCCAGGATTTTCGCCCCCTCCCGCACCCCATGATCCACTTCCGCTTCCATGGTTCCATCCGCTGCCAGATCCACTCCCAGATATCTAAAACACTTTACTTCCTCCAGTTTTTCTCCATTTAAACTTACCTCCCAATTGACTTGACCCTCAACCCGACTGTACCTAATAACCTTGCTCTTATTCACATTTACTCTTAACTTTCTTCTTTCACACACTTTACCAAACTCGGTCACCAGCTTCTGCAGTTTCTCACATGAATCAGCCACCAGCGCTGTATCATCAGCGAACAACAACTGACTCACTTCCCAAGCTCTCTCATCCACAACAGACTTCATACTTGCCCCTCTTTCCAAAACTCTTGCATTCACCTCCCTAACAACCCCATCCATAAACAAATTAAACAACCATGGAGACATCACACACCCCTGCCGCAAACCTACATTCACTGAGAACCAATCACTTTCCTCTCTTCCTACACGTACACATGCCTTACATCCTCGAAAAAAACTTTTCACTCCTTCTAACAACTTGCCTCCCACACCATATATTCTTAATACCTGGGGATAGGGGACAAAGAATACTTCCCACGCATTCCTCACGTGTCGTAGAAGGCGACTAAAGGGGACGGGAGCGGGGAGCCAGAAACCCTCCCCTCCTTGTATTTTGACTTTCTAAAAGTGGAAACAAGAAGGAGTCACGCGGGGAGTGCTCATCCTCCTCGAAGGCTCAGATTGGGGTGTCTAAATGTGTGTGGGTGTAACGAAGATTAGTAAAAAGGAGAGATAGGTAGTATGTTTGAGGAAAGGAACCTGGATGTTTTCGCTCTGAGTGAAACAAAGCTCAAGGCTAAAGCGGAAGAGTGGTTTTGGAATGTCTTGGGAGTAAAGTCAGGGGTTAGTGAGAGGACAAGAGCTAGGGAAGCAGTAGCACTACTCCTGAAACAGGAGTTGTGGGAGTATGTGATAGAGTGTAAGAAAGTAAATTCTAGATTGATATGGGTAAAATGGAGATGAATGAGTGAGGAAAGATTGACCAAGAGGATATATGTGTCGGAGGTGGAGGGAACGAGGAGAAGTGGGAGACCAAACTGGAGGTGGAAAGATGGTGTGAAAAAGATTTTGTGTGATCGGGGCCTGAACATGCAGGAGGGTGAAAGGAGGGCAAGGAATAGAGTTAATTGGATCGATGTGGTATACCGGGGTTGACGTGCTGTCAGTGGATTGAATCAGGGCATGTGAAGCGTCTGGGGTAAACCATGGAAAGCTGTGTAGGTATGTATATTTGCGTGTGTGAACGTGTATGTATATACATGTGTATGGGGGGTTGGTTGGGCCATTTCTTTCGTCTGTTTCCTTGCGCTACCTCGCAAACGCGGGAGACAGCGACAAAGAAAAAAAATATATGTATATATACATATATATATATATATATATATATATATATATATATATATATATATATATATATATATATATATATATATATATATATTGGAACCACTCTTCCTTCAAACATACATATTTTTGCTTTCAGAGGTAATGTTCTCGCCTTCCACACATTTTTCAACGCTTCCAGAACTTTCGCCCCCTCCCCGACCCTGTGACTCACTTCAGCTTCTATGGTTATATCCGCTGCCAAATCCACCCCCAGATATCTAAAACACTTCACTTCCTCCGGTTTTTCTCCATTCAATCTTACCTCCCAGTTGACTTGTCCCTCAACCCTACTGTACCTAATAACCTTGCTCTTATTCACATTTACTTTCAGCTTTCTTCTTTCACACACTTTACCAAACTCAGTCACCAGTTTCTGCAGTTTTTCACATAAATCAGCCACCAGCGCTGTATCATCAGCGAACAACAACTGACTCACTTCCCAAGCTCTCTCATCCACAACAGACTGCGTACTTGCCCCTCTCTCAAAAACCCTTGCATTCACCTCCCTAACAACTCCATCCATAAACAAATCCAACAACCATGGAGACATCACGCACCCCTGCCGCAAACCTACATTCACTGAGAACCAATCACTTTCCTCTCTTCCTAAACGTACACATGCCTTACGTCCTCGATAAAAACTTTTCACTTCTTCTAACAACTTGCCTCCCGCACCGCATACTCTTAATACCTTCGACGGAGCATCTCTATCAACTCTATCATATGCCTTCTCCAAATCCATAAATGCTACATACAAATCCATTTGCTTTTCTAAAAGCAAAAGTATTTCTCACATACATTCTTCAAAGCAAACACCTGATCCACACATCCTCTACCACTTCTGAAACCACACTGCTCTTCCCCAATCTTATGCTCTGTACATGCCTTCACTCTCTCAATCAATACACTCCCATATAATTTACCAGGAATACAAAACAAACTGATACCTCTGTAATTTGAGCACTCACCTTTATCCCCTTTGGCTTTGTACAATGGCACTATGCAAGCATTCTGCCAATCCTCAGGCATCTCACCATGAATCATACACACATTAAATAACCTTACCAATCAGTCAACAATACAGTCACCCCCTTTTTTAATAAATTCCATTGCAATACCATCCAAACCTGCTGCCTTCCCGGCTTTCATCTTCCGCAAAGCTTTTACCACCTCTTCTCTGTTTACCAAATCATTTTCCCTAACCCTCTCACTTTGCACACCACCTCGACCAAAACACCCTATATCTGCCCCTCTATCATCAAACACACTCAACAAACCTTCAAAATATTCACTTCATCTCCTTCTCACATCACCACTACTTGTTATCACCTCCCCATTAGCCATTGAAGTTCCCATTTGCTCCCATGTTCTACGCACTTTGTTTACCTCCTTCCAAAACATCTTTTTATTCTCTCTAAAATTTAATGATACTCTCTCACCCCAACTCTCCTTTGCCCTCTTTTTCACCTCATGCACCTTTCTCTTGACCTCCTGCCTCTTTCTTTTATACATCTCCCACTCATTTGCATTTTTTCCCTGCAAAAATCGTCCAAATGCCTCTCTCTTCTCTTTCACTAATAATCTTACTTCTTCATCCCACCACTCACTACCCTTTCTAATCAACCCACGTCCCACGCTTCTCATGCCACAAGCATCTTTTGCGCCAGCCATCACTGCTTCCCTAAATACATACTATTCCTCCCCCACTCCCCTTACCTCCTTTGTTCTCACCTTTTTCCATTCTGTACTCAGTGTCTCCTGGTACCTCCTCGCACAAGTCTCCTTCCCAAGCTCACTTACTCTCACCACTCTCTTTACCCCAACATCCTCTCTTCTTTACTGAAAACCCCTACAAATCTTCACCTTAGCCTCCACAAGATAATGATCAGACATCCCTCCAGTTGCACCTCTCAGCACAATAACATCCAAAAGTCTCTATTTCGCGCGCCTATCAATCAACACGTAAACCAATAACGCTCTCTGGCCATCTCTCCTACTTACATACGTATACTTATGTATATCTCGCTTTTTAAACCAGGTATTCCCAATCACCAGTCCTTTTTCAGCACAAATCTTCAAGCTTTTCACCATTTCCATTTACAATACTGAACACCCCATGTAAACCAATTATTCCCTCATCTGCCACATTACTCACCTTTGCATTCAAATCACCCATCACTATAACCCAATCTTGTGCATCTAAGCCACTAACACACTCATTCAGCTGCTCCCAAAACACTTGCCTCTCATGATCTTTCTTCTCATGCCCAGGTGCATATGCACTAATAATCACCCATCTCTCTCCCTCAACTTTCAGTTTTACCCATATCAATCTAGAATTTACTTTCTTACACTCAATCACATACTCCCACAACTCCTGTTTCAGGAGTAGTGCTACTCCTTCCCTAGCTCTTGTCCTCTCACTAACCCCTGACTTTACTCCCAAGACATTCCCAAACCACTCTTCCCCTTTAGCCTTGAACTTTCTTTCACTCAGAGCCAAAACATCCAGGTTCCTTTCCTCAAACATAATACCTATCTCTCCTTTTTACAAATCTTGGTTACATCCACATACATTTAGACACCCCAATCTGAGCCCTCGAGGAGGATGAGCACTCCCCGTGCGACTCTTTCTTCTGTTTCCCCTTTTAGAAAGTCAAAATACAAGGAGGGGAGGGTTTCTGGCCCCCCGCTCCCGTCCCCTTTAGTCGCTTTCTACGACACGTGAGGAATGCGTGGGAAGTGTTCTTTGTCCCCTATCCCCAGGAATATATATATATATATATATATATATATATATATATATATATATATATATATATATATATATATATATATATATATATATATATATATATACATATATTGGAACCACTATTCCTTCAAAGATACCCATTTTTGCTTTCCGAGGTAATGTTCTCGACTTCCACACATTTTTCAACGCTTCCAGAACTTTCGCCCCCTCCCCGACCCTGTGACTCACTTCAGCTTCCATGGTTCCATCCGCTGCCAAATCCACTCCTAGATATCTAAAACACTTCACTTCCTCCGGTCTTTCTCCATTCAATCTTACCTCCTAATTTATTTGTCCCTCAACCCTACTGTACCTAATAACCTTGCTCTTATTTACATTTACTCATAACTTTCTTCTTTCACACACTTTACCAAACTCAGTCACCAGCTTCTGCAGTTTCTCACCCGAATCAGCCACCAGCGTTGTATCATCAGCGAACAACAACTGACACTTCTCAAGCTCTCTCATCCACAACAGACTGCGTACTTGCCCCTCTCTCCAAAACCCTTGCATTCAACTCCCTAACAACTCCATCCACAAACAAATCCAACAACCATAGAGACATCACGCACCCCTGCCGCAAACCGACATTCACTGAGAACCAATCAGTTTCCTCTCTTCCCACATGTAGACATGCCTTACATCCTCGATAAAAACTTTTCACTGCATCTAACAACCTGCCTCCCGCACCGTATACTCTTAATACCTTCGAGAAAGCATCTCTATCAATTCTATCATATGCCTTCTCCAAATCCATAAATGCTACATACAAATCCATTTGCTTTTCTAAAAGCAAAAGTATTTCTCACATACATTCTTCAAAGCAAACACCTGATCCACACATCCTCTACCACTTCTGAAACCACACTGCTCCTCCCCAATCTGATGCTCTGTACATGCCTTCACCTTCTCAATCGATACCCTCCCATATAATTTCCCAGGAATACTCAAGAAACGTATACCTCTGTAATTTGAGCACTCACCTTTATCCCCTTTGCCTTTGTACAATGGCACTATGCATGCATTCCGCCAATCCTCAGGCACCTGACCATGAGTCCTACATACATTAAAATCCTTACCAACCAGTCAACAACATAGTCACCCTCCTTTTTTTTAATAAATTCCACTGCAATGCCATCCATCCCGCTGCCTTGCCAGCTTTCAAAGCTTTCACTACCTCTTCTCTGTTTACCAAGCCATTCTCCCTAACCTTCTCACTTCGTCCACCACCTCGACACACCCTATATCTGCCACTCTGTCATCTAACACATTCAACAACCCTTCAAAATACTCACTCCATCTCCTTCTCACATCACCACTACTTGTTATCACCTCCCCCTTTAGCCCCCTTCACCGATGTTCCCATTTGTTCTCTTGTCTTACTCACTTTATTTACCTCCTTCCCAAAACATCTTTTTATTCTTCCTAATATTTAATGATACTCTCTCACCCCAACTCTTATTTGCCCTCTTTTTCACCTCTTGCACCTTTCTTTTGACCTCCTGCCTCTTTCTTTTATACATCTTCCCGTCATTTGCACTATTTCCCTACAAAAATCGTCCAAATGCCTCTCTCTTCTCTTTCACTAAAAACCTTACTTCCTCATCGCACCACTCACTACCATTTCTAATCTGCCCACCTCCTACGCTCCTCACACCACAAGCATCTTTTGCGCAAGCCATCACTGCTTCCCTATATACATCCCATTCCTCCCCCACTCCCCTTACGTCCTTTGTTCTCACATTTATCCATTCTGCACTCAGTCTCTCCCGGTACTTCCTCACACAAGTCTCCTTCCCAAGCTCACTTACTCTCACCACTCTCTTCACCCCAACATTTTTTCTTTCTGAAAACCTCTACAAATCTTCACCTTGGCCTCCACAAGATAATGATCAGACATTTCTCCAGTTGCACCTCTCAGCACATTGACATCCAAAAGTCTCTCTTTTGCGCGCCTGTCAATTAACACGTAATCTAATAACGCTCTCTGGCCATCTCTCCTACTTACATACGTATACTTATGTATATCTCTCTTTTTAAACCATGTATTTCCTATCACCAGTCCTTTTTCAGCACACAAATCTACAGTTTCACCATTTCCATTTACAACACTGAACACCCATGCACACCAATTATATATATATATGTATATATTCTATTATACTTTGTCGCTGTCTCCCGCGTTAGCGAGGTAGCGCAAGCAAGCAGACGAAAGAATGGCCCAACCCACCCACATACACACGTATATACATCACCAAATTATATATATATATATATATATATATATATATATATATATATATATATATATATATAAATATATATATATATATATATATATGTATATATTTTTATTTATTTATTTATTTTGCTTTGTCGCTGTCTCCCGCGTTTGCGAGGTAGCGCAAGGAAACAGACGAATGAAATGGCCCAACCCACCCCCATACACAATGTACACACACACACGCCCACACACGCAAATATACATACCTATACATCTCAATGTACACATATATATACACACACAGACACATACATATATACCCATGCACACAATTCACACTGTCTGCCCCTATTCATTCCCATCGCCACCTCGCCACACATGGAATACCATCCCCCTCCCCCCTCATGTGTGCGAGGTAGCACTAGGAAAAGACAACAAAGGCCCCATTCGTTCACACTCAGTCTCCAGCTGTCACGCAATAATGCCCGAAACCACAGCTCCCTTTCCACATCCAGGCCCCACACAACTTTCCATGGTTTACCCAGACGCTTCACATGCCCTGATTCAATCCACTGACAGCACGTCAACCCCGGTATACCACATCGATCCAATTCACTCTATTCCTTGCCCGCCTTTCACCCTCCTGCATGTTCAGGCCCCGATCACACAAAATCTTTTTCACTCCATCTTTCCACCTCCAATTTGGTCTCCCACTTCTCCTCGTTCCCTCCACCTCCGACACATATATCCTCTCGGTCAATCTTTCCTCACTCATTCTCTCCATGTGCCCAAACCATTTCAAAACACCCTCCTCTGCTCTCTCAACCACGCCCTTTTTATTTCCACAGATCTCTCTTACCCTTACATTACTTACTCGATCAAACCACCTCACACCACACATTGTCCTCAAACATCTCATTTCCAGCACATCCACCCTCCTGCGCACAACTCTATCCATAGCCCACGCCTCTCAACCATACAACATTGTTGGAACCACTATTCCTTCAAACATAGCCATATTTGCTTTCCGAAATAATGTTCTCGACTTCCACACATTCTTCAAGGCTCCCAGGATTTTCGCCCCCTCCCCCACCCTATGATTCACTTCCGCTTCCATGGTTCCATCCGCTGCCAGATCCACTCCCAGATATCTAAAACACTTTACTTCCTCCAGTTTTTCTCCATTCAAACTTACCTCCCAATTGACTTGACCCTCAACCCGACTGTACCTAATAACCTTGCTATTATTCACATTTACTCTTAACTTTCTTCTTTCACACACTTTACCAAACTCAGTCACCAGCTTCTGCAGTTTCTCACATGAATCAGCCACCAGCGCTGTATCATCAGCGAACAACAACTGACTCACTTCTCAAGCTCTCTCATCCACAACAGACTTCATACTTGCCCCTCTTTCCAAAACTCCTGCATTCACGTCCCTAACAACCCCATCCATAAACAAATTAAACAACCATGGAGACATCACACACCCCTGCCGCAAACATATATATATATATATATATATATATATATATATATATATATATATATATATATATATATATATATATATATATATATATATATATATATATATATATATATATATATATATATTCTATTATACTTTGTCGCTCTTTCCCGCGTTAGCGAGGTAGCGCAAGGAAGCAGACGAAAGAATGGGCCAACCCACCCACGTACACACGTATGTACATACACGTCCACACACGCACATATATATACCTATACATTTCGACGTATACATACATATACATAGACACATATACATATATGCACATGTACGTAACTTGCTGCCTTCATTCATTTACGTCGCCACCCCTCCACACATGAAACGACACCCTGCTCCCCCCCCCCCCCACCGTGCGTGCGTGAGGTAGCGATAGGAAAAGACAACAAAGGCCACATTCGTTCACACTCAGTCTCTAGCTGTCATGTATAATGCACGGAAGCCACAGCTCCCTTTCCACAACCAGGCCTCACAAAACTTTCCATGGTTTACCCCAGACGGTTCACATGCCCTGGTTCAATCCACTGACAGCCCCCCAACCCCGGTATACCACATCGTTCCAATTTTCTCTATTCCTTGCACGCCTTTCACCCTCCTGCATGTTTAGGCCCCGATCGCTCAAAATCTTTTTCACTCCATCCTTCGACCTCCAATTTGGTCTCCCACTTCTCATTCCCTCCACATCTGACATATATCCTCTTTGTCAATCTTTCCTCACTCATTCTCTCCATGTGACCTGTTTCATAACGAGGTAAATGAGATATGCATGAAAAAGGTATTTTACTAAGATATCAAATTCATGAACGTCTTTAGTTTTGCACGTTGGATGCCTTTTCATGTTTAATACAGACCGTCAAAATCGATATTCGTATCCTGATATGAGCGTATTAAAACCATCGTAAATCATCATAAAATATAGCCAAATACTATCCATACAACGAAAGCAACATACAAGTACCTGAACGAGTCTGCTGTTTGACTCTCTTAATCTTGTCAGGCAATACAAAAAACATAACAGTAGTAGATCCCTTCCTGTCCATGAAAGCACCCAGGTTGCGGACAGAGACGCAAATGAATGACAACGAAGAATTCCTGTAAACGTTTCCACTACGAAGCACAACTATACATGACTAGTCATGGAACTGGTATCAGGATTCATAGTGATCTGTTTTTAAGTTTTATGGATTTGCTTTCACATACTGTTTAGCTCTCAGCTTTAAATACAAATACCAAATCCCTACATAAACAACTTTTTTTATCTTTATTTTTTCTATTTTATCAATGATTAACCTAAGACGAAGTTTTGAGTCCTAATGTTACCCGGGATCACTTTCCAGATGTTCCTGCCGCCCAGGGTTGAAATGTGTGCTCCTTTGGAGTGAGAAGTTCTTTGACGAGACTGTAGTCCCAGTGATACAGCCTTGCCTTAAGTGACTGTTCATTCGGGGTGTAACCTACAACAGGTGAAGTCCTGTAAGATAACCTTTAGATCTGACAACCTCTTAATTTTCTCAGTAAGTAATCCTTACTTTAGCTTCCGAAGCCGTCAGAGGTGAGCTGGTGCTAGACTGCTTGGCTAACGTCGATCCGTTTGCTGGAGCGGGAGCTACGCTGCGGACGTTCGACTTCACCATTGGCAGCAACTACACCGCCTGCATCAGGTTCCAGTTTGCTAAGCTCACCAGGGCCATCACGACGGTCTTCAGGATTGATGCTGGTTCTATTCGACCTCTGCTCCAGCTGGGTAAGGACAAATCAGAATAACTTTTCTTTGTGATGTAATGAGGCAAAACTGCCCTTAAATAAAAATAACCAATAGCAAAGTACACAGGGCTCACCTCAATCTTATAGGGAAAATCTGAAACAAATGAATTCCTGCATAGGTCAATGAAACAACAAAATCTACTTACTTATTAACAAAAGAAATATCACAAGAACAATTCCTGCCAATACAAAACAATATTAATCAATTTCCTCTCAAAACTAGATCAAACCTTATTCACATTAAATATAAAATTTCCAAAACTTCACCAACTGTTGACACCCAGGTTTTTCACTATCACCACAATGCCTCGTAACTTTGTTGATTCAACAACACATGTCAGTGTGGCCAAACCTTACTATGCCAGGCAGTTTAAAGGCTCACATTTTTATCGTAACTGCCTTTGACCAAAAACTTCTCTATGCATTAATCTTAACACCAACACTTGTTACCCTTTAAGTCCTATTCAAAACCAGAGAATAATCTGCCTCACAACCTTAGTGCGATTCACTTGTGCAACCGAACCTCAGCACTTAGGTCAAACCGACTATTCCTCGCACCTACGCCGCGGGACCCTCCAGCTTGGTGCCAACACCCGTGTAGATTCTATGCCACGTCACAGATCTCACTTACCAAATTTCTTCTCTCCAGGGGATCCCTTGGCCTTAATGCGACCGTCCGTGACACCATGTAGCAGGTCAGAACCTGATGAATAAATTCTGGGCATGACACCGTCCTCTCACAGTCAGCGTCCCTCAAACAACGCCGAGTCGGCAGCGTTCTGATTCCTCCTAGATAACAGCAAAATTTCCACCATACGTAATGGACGTGTCGATATTACAGACGCCATGCGCGTGCCTCAGACTAACAACCTGCCGCCAGACAAGCTCCCCTCCATCGTGTCGCAGGCCTACCAACCTCAACCAGCTCATTTACCTTACTGCAGTGATAAGACTTGATTCCTCACGAGATTTCTGTGATGTCTCCCCATAATAAGTTTGTCGATAATAGATAATTAATGTCGCATGTAGACTGAAAGTACAACCACGATTGATTAAGGCTTCTAGCACCATCTTTGTAGTATTAGGGGTATGTTGTCATACGAGTATCTGCGCTATTTGCGAATAACAAAAAATAAAACAAAATACGAAATAAAACGATTCCTGCCACTAAATTTCTCATGTCCGAATTCACGTATTCACTGAAAGATATCGGGATGATTTAATTTTCTAATTTCATCACTGAGTATTAATTGTATTGTTGTGTGCCTCTGACGTGTCTTTACCTTAGCAGAGAGAGAGAGAGAGAGAGAGAGAGAGAGAGAGAGAGAGAGAGAGAGAGAGAGAGAGGGAGAGAGTAATTGATGAAATACTTTCGGAAGAAAGTACTTTCCCAAATTCCTGGCCACTTCTACGCACAAATGTTTCTTTTTTAGAGATCAGCGTGGAAAAAGTGCGCGTGGTAGCGTCTTACCAGTTCAGATACTTCATCCTGGACACCTGGTTACGTACCCGTCGCTGGTACCTGGTGTGCATCACTTACGACAGCATCCAACGTCGGGTCAGTGCTTTTCTTAATGGACGACTTATTGGGGCAAAGATCTTGGCCGAAGTTGATCCAGCATGGGCCACCTCCCTTACAGTAGGATACATTGATCCTGCGGTGATTCCCGGCAAATCCTTCATTGGTAACGTGACCAGTTTTAACCTGTGGGACCACATCTTGACCTCAGATCAGTTGATGACACTTGCACAGTGTCAGGAGGTCCAGGAGGGAAATATAGTGAGCTGGAGAGGAAAATGGGAGCTCAAAAACGTGGTCGAATATGATGTGGAGCTGAAGGACCTGTGTTACCGTATTCCACCTCAGGGGTTTCAGGTTTTCATGCCGATGGCGTACAACGAGGGTTCATACATCTGTGAAGCCATTGGCGGAATCCTCAAGACGCCCATGACTTTCGGTGAGGTGGATGAGATATACCTGAAGGTTCTGAAGAATCGTTCAGAATGCTTCCTAGCGTGGGTCGGCGTGACGTACCAAATACTAGAACGCGAATGGACCTACCATCATAATGGCAGCGTCGCCGCCAACTTGCCGTGGGCCTTCGACGAGCCAAATGGCCTCATCTACGAAAACTGTGGTGGCCTCGACGTAGACGGCATCATAGACGACAACTGCAATTCGAAAAGGTGTCCGATCTGCGCTGTTGCAGCTGAGGTGAGCTTCACACTTCGAGGTTCCTGCGAGAAATTTGTTCATAACATGAACTACATGATGACGAACCAAGAGGATGAGTTGCGCTTCATTGGCTACGGTGACTACCTCATCTTCTACAATGGGAGCCGGTGGGTATGGACGAACCATAAGACGAACGTGACCATAGCGGAGATGGTCCCATCACGTTTCAACTACCCAACAGGACGACAACAGTGGCTCCTGCACCAGCCTGTGTGTACCGAAGAGGAAGGAACAGTGCGACCGTTTCTGCTGACTGTGTGTCCGGACAGCCACTTCACTTGCGACGACGGCACCTGCATCACCTTACGTCGTCGCTGTGACCTCCAGTACGATTGTCGTGACCACAGCGACGAGGCAGAGTGTCAGCTGGTGCGTCTGCCTCTCGACTATAAGGTAAATAACAATTTCTGAGATCCCGGATTAATGGGTAGATCTAACATACTAGCAACCAGTAACATGATGGCGTGATCTTAAAGAATCTTTAGATTATTTACAAATTTCAGCTGATCTCTAGCTTAATAAGTCTGTCATAACAAGACTATAGTTCAAAAGACAGCTCCCACAATCTCTTTACGATATCAGCCTACAATGTAGTTTACCTTTCTATGACAATTCGTATGACTGAGGCAGTTATACGGGAGTAAACAAACATAAACTCTAATGAGATTTGTAGCAACGATTCTTAATCAACTGAGTCATCACCAAGTTTTAGATAAAGATATTTGACCATGTCGGAATGTATGAATCTTTGATGCAAAGCAGTTACTCATCCATGGGTCTTACTGACACATCGATGTACACTTCAGCCTTGTCACGGATGAACACATTGGCATCCAGGACGTGTCCCTGGGCCTCTCATAAAAGTCGATCACTGAGTAACCAGTGAAGTTGAGTGAGAGTACCAACTTATTCATTTGTTTTTCCGAATTACGCCAATAATAAATTTGTTCCTGTTTGTTTGTTCTGATTCGAGTTTGACAATAAACGTCTTTCCTTGGATAAACCACAATAGCCTTATTCCGGCCTTCGAAAGAGGCCTCATAAAATGTTTACCCCGAGTCCCCCTGAAACCTGAACAAGACCATGTCTGAGGCCTCCCTCAACACCCTCCTCTGGCAGAGTACGGTGGCGCCACGTCCACGTCACACTGACCAGGGACCACTCAAGGTGACGGCGGAGGTGACCCTCGAGAACTTGCATGTGGATACCCCCGGCATGCTCGTTAAGGCGGCCTTCAACCTCTCCCTTTCGTGGATGGAGTCTCGTGCCACCTACATCAACCTCAAGGTCGACTTAGGGTGAGCCATCCTTGTGTAACGTCCTTTCCTATACCAGCCCTCACCAACCACTTCGTTGTAACACATTTTACACGTTTGAAATGCATCACTGATACGTTGTCACGGATTTTGCGATGTGTCTGTATCACCTCTGATATGTAACAACAATTCTTTTTACATATTTCCTCGTGTTCTTTGACACTGTAATTAATGTCTGACCCTTAAACCTCACCATACTGATCTTACACAGATTATCAGGATCCAATAGACTGTTTTACCATTGCTGGATTGAAATAGATTGAGTGTAGATGTAATTGAAAAAAATGTAGAACAGAGGAATGGTAGAGCTCAGCCTTATCAAGATGATGTAAAGAGACGTATTCACATTTTGTGTTGTTCTCACAAAATCTACTTGTGCTAGACTCAACCAGGTGGACAGGAATCAGACCCGGCTGTGGTACCCGGGTGTGGCCTTCCTCAACACTGTGGACAATGAGGTGACTGTCATCGACCAGCATACCCGCACCAACGTCCTCAGACACACGGCTCACGAGGAGAGGGACATGTCCCTCGCCCAGGAAGGTAAGTCACTGAGGTTACATACGCATCAGGTCAGATCAAGTCAGGGGTATCCAGCAGGTCATGGATCGGAAACTAAGACAACGGCAACCAGTTTGTATATCAATAAAGGTGTGTGTGTGTGTGTGTGTGTGTGTGTGTGTGTGTGTGTGTGTGTGTGTGTGTGTAACTTAGTAAGAATGATAACGCGTGAATATGAGGGTGTAGTGCGCAAGCACATTGCGAAGCTACCTTAGTGAAGATAAGGGAACTGTAAAGATAAGGCTATAGTGAAGAGTATTGTGAACCTATCTTAGTGAAGCTAAGGGTATATTGAAGAAGAGGCTGTAATGCAGAAGGGCATAGTACACTAAGCTCAGTGAAGATGAGGATATATGAAGAGAAGTGTGTATGAAGAAGAGAACAGTGAACTAAGCTCATGACAAACCTTGAACCTAGCTTCGTAATGACCAAGACATTGTGAAGATGAAGACGTAATGCAGAATACAGTGAACGCACACTGATCCTACCTTAGTGAAGGCGGTAATGATTGCAGTGGGATTGGAGAGCATAAGGTGAAGATGATAAAGTAGTGATGATATATGTACGTAGTTAAGGTGAGGGGATGGCAAAATAAAGGTGGAGTAAAGATGAAAGTTAGGGAAGAAGGGGTCGTAGTAAAGATGGCCATTTTGACATGACCATCAAAATCATCCAAACTAGGTTCAAAGAAGCAGCCACTAAGGCTAGAAGCAGTCCGAGGCTGATAACGATAACAGTGATAATGATGATGATGATGATAATAATAATGATAATGATGATAATAATGATAATGATGATAATAATGATAATGATAATAATGATAATAATAATGATAATAGTAATAATGATAATAACAGAAAATAGTGATAATGATGATATTGATATCAATCATGATGATAAATGATAGATATTCAAAAGTAATAATGACAACAATGACAACATTTACAACGGTAGTTACAATAGTACTAATAATACTACTAATTCTACTACTGCATTACCATGGTCATAACTTCTATGAATACTGATAGCAGAATTCTACACTTCCTTTATTCAAAGGAAGAGCCACAGCTTCTCGTCATTCACTGATCGGTCTTTCTAGTCTTCAGCTAAGGGCATCTCTAACAACTTCTGTCGCTTTACCTTTCCTTCACTTTTCCTTTCTGACGGCACTATAGCTGTCTATCCCGTAGACAAAGCAATTCTCTTTGGTTCCTGTTTCTCCTCTGACTCTACCTTGGATGACTCTAACATTCTTTCACCCCTTGATGCTCCTCTTACTAATACTGTGTACCTCCCCGTAATCTGTTTCTGGACTGCCCGAAAAGCACTTCTCTCTCTGGACACAAGCAAAGCTTATGGTCCTGATGACATCCATCCCCGTGTACTGAAAGGGTGGCTTCTGAACTGGCACCTGTGCTTGCTCGTCTGTTCCATTTCTGTTTAAAAACCAAAACTTTTCCTTCTTAGAAGCATGTATTATTACATCCCATCCCTAAGAAAGGGTGACCGCTCTGACCCCTCTAACTATCATCTTATTGCTTTGACATCTACCATTTCCAAAGTCTTTGAATCCCTCTTCAACTCCCCTAGCCTTAGACACCTTGAACATTAGTCTTCTCTATGATTACCAGTATGGCTTCCGTAAGGCGAGATCCACTGGTAATACTCTTTCCTATCTTACTAATGTCTGGTCATCATCCCTGAAAGATTCTGGGGTCAAGTGTAGTTGCCCTTGACATATCCATAGCTTTTGGCTTCCCTCCCTCACTTTGATCCTTCATATCTAGCTTCCTCTCCGGTCGATCTGTCTATGTCATTGTTAATGGATCAACCTCCCGCCTTTTCTCCATCAACAGCGGTGTCCCTCAGGGTTTTGGCCTGTACCCTGCACTTTTTTCTTTTCAACGATTTCCTCTCTTTTACAAATAACCAAATGCACTCATGCGCTGACGACTCAACACTGCATTCATCCACATCCTTCAATTCTGCTCCCTCTTCTCTTACTCGACCTGGATCTCGTCTTGACACGGCTTCCACAATAAACTTAGACTTGACCAGGATATATCAGTGTGGTCGACAAAATCGTTTTGCTTAATGCTTCCAAGACCCAGTTTCTGACTATATCTTTATCGACAACTCCTCACAATGTCGTCTCTCCTTTGACGGTTCTGTAATTCCACCTCTTGACTCAGTGAACATAATTGGTATTACTACGATATTTAGTTTTTCTTGGAAACCGCACATTACGGAAATAGCTAAGAAACTGGGTGTTCTATTTAAAGGTCGAAACTTTTTTCTTCTGAGCAGTTGCTCCGTTTATACAAAGAAGTGATTCGTCCTTGCATTGAGTACTGCTCTCACATCTGGGGTGGTTCTAGCTCTGCATTCTTACTTGACAAAGTTGAGTCGGAAGCCGTCTGACTTATAAACTGCCTAAGGCTAACTTCCAAACTTGACGCTCTTGCCCTACGCCGCAAAGTTGGTTCACTTTCCCCCTTCTATAGGTATTACTTTGGTTTTTGCTCCCGAGAGCTGGCTGCTTGTGTGCCTCAACCGCTAGGTAGACCACGCAATACTCGACAATCTGCTGCGTTGCATGATTACTGTGTGGCCATTGGCAACTCCAGGGTGGGCCGTTTTGATAACTGTTTGTTTTCTTGTACCTCAAAGCTTTGGAACTCTCTACCTTTTTATGTATTTTCCAGTAACGACCTGACACTTTCTAAAAGACAAATTTTTCAGTTCCTCGAAAATTCGTAAATACTTTCCGTCGTCTCCTCTTTTTCCCTTTCATAATCCTCTCTATATTTCAATTAAGGCCGGGTCTTGATGAGGGCTTTTGTTGGTGGCTGGAGCTTACTCCAACTAATAATAATCTGTTTACTGATGACGATAATGATAATGATGTGATCTGGTGTGTACCGCAGGGCCTGGTCCTGGTGCCACTGCTTTCCTTGATATATTTGTAAATGACGATAAAAGGATCAGATTCCTTCCTGTATTATCTTACGGATGATGAGGTCGTGAGGGTCAATGGAACTCAATTCGAGAAGCTACAGACCACTGTGTTCTGATGAGGCCGTTTGTAGTAGTGGAAGAGAACAGAACCTCATGGGTTAGTGTGGCAGGAGTAGAAAAAACAGATTTTTCAAGGCGAAACGTACAGCCTAGTAGGTGCCAATAATGTCTGTCGTAGATTTGAAGCAAAATATTCATCAAGTCTAATGCTTAGACATATCAATGGTATTGCTAATAACTGATCTGACTGATGAATCATTCTGTATGTTAACAATTCTGAAGAAAAAATAGTTCGCCTCATTTGAGGTAGAAGTTTGCTCTCACAGGACTCACAACACCTCCAGTAGATCACATATAGCTCACACCACCACCAACAGATCATAACATTACGAGTGATATTAGATGAATTTATCTTTAAGCAGCTTGTTAGATCGAGAAGAGCGAAACCTTTAATGATTTTCAATACTTGCATCAGATCACCTCTCAACCTTTTCGTTTCTAAACAAATATTCATTTCTTTTACTCAACTCTCACAGGATTTGTTTCTTATACCGGGAATCATCTTGGTAGCTCGCCTCTGTCTACGTCATCCCTCAAGTAGGTCGACAAAAAACTGAACACAATATTCAAGTTGGGGACGCACCAGTGAGTTGTAAAGAGTGAGGATGGTTGACAGAGAATTTAAGTTCGAGCGTCCTTCCTATGAATCCAAGAATCTTATTCGTTCTTTTACTACTTCTGTGCACTGTTTACCTGGCTTCAGGTCACTAGAGTCAGATCACACAAGACTTTTCCTCATTTACTTTTGGTAGTTCAACAGAATTCACGCCGCAGTTTGCCTTTTCATTTTGTTACCGATATGTAAAATTTTTGCACCTAACAACATTAGAATAATTATGCTACCCATTAGCTCAAACCTTTACTCTGTGGTCAGTTTCTGTTGATTCATTTTCCAACTTAGTATCGTCCGCGAATTCAGATGTCTTACAATACAACCTATTATCAATATCATTACTAGATATGAGAAAGAGAACCGGTCCCAAGAGTGATTCCTGTGGCACATCACTTGTTGTATCTGACCATTTAAAGGCTTAATCATTAACCGCTAATCTTTGTTAACAGCCAATTTCCTAATCATTGAAGGACAACCCCATCTGGACCATGTGAATTAACTTTCGATAGTAACTTTTGATGTGGAACTTGATCGATTGCTTTTTGAAAATCTATACAGATGACACGAATTGCTTTACTTTCATCATAAATTTCATTTCGTAAAAGAGATCAAGCCGATTTGTAACACAAGAGTGATTTTGTGGAAAAACATGCTAGGAATCGTTCCTCAAGCTGTGCTCTTCTAAATGGTTTAAAACCTTATCCCAATTCATGGTTTCCTTTATTTACCAACGGTAGACGTTAAAATATAATTGGACGATAATTTACCAACGGTAGACGTTAAAATATAATTGGACGATAATTTACCAACGGTAGACGTTAAAATATAATTGCACGATAATTTCTGAGTACAGGTTTGACACTGGCAAACATCCATTCCCCTGGAACATTTCCTTAACAAGTCACTTACTTGAAAGGTTTTCAAATATCGCATTTTTCGCCTCTTTCAATGTCCTCGGGTAAAACTTATCTGGCCCATATGTTTTGATAACTCTCAGTCCATTTAGCATTGATGGTATGTCCTCATCTTTTATTTCAATGCGTTGCAAAACTCTTTCCCCTCTTAGCAATGGAGATTGATCCGGGACATGAGTTGTACCTTCAACTGCAGATGAAGGTGCCAAACATTTGTTCAAAATCTTTGACATGGCTTCTTTGTCTTGAATCAGGCCACCGTTTTCTGTAATTCATGGCCCAGTTGATCGGGCAATGACATTTTCATTATAGCTGCAAAACTCCAGTAGATTGAAAAAACACCACCGGTGAATCACACAGTACACACAACACCATAAGTGGGTCACGCTGTCTTTACAATACCACAAGTGGATCACACAGTACTCATAACACCACCAGTGGATCACACAGTACACACAACACCACAACTCCAGCTTAGCCATGGACCGTCTCCCGGAAGACACTGCTGAAACAATTGTCAGTTATTTAGCCTGGATATGGACCATCTCTTTGATGATTCGAAACCCGACCAGAGATTAGCAGTCTCGCATAGTACTCGTAAAACAAGTCAAAGTGTGGCTGTTGCATGAGTGTACTGTCTTTCCTTCCTAGTGTTGTTGTATCCTGGATGGGGGAACCCGCTGGTCAGCTACCGCAAGTACCTCTCCTCCTTCACCTGCGACTTCGACCTAACTCGCTACCCTTTCGACCGCCAGCAGTGTTACCTGCTCCTGCAGCTCTCCTCTGCTGCCCGCGACAACCTCGGGTACGTGCAGATCGGTTGATTCTGGAGCGTATGGTTAGCTGACTGATTTTCTTCTGGAATATCTTGTGAGCTAATTGTGTTCCTTCTGGAACGTATGGTGAGATTGTTTTCACTATCGAACGTATGACAAACAGCTTCATTTGCTCTTAAATGTATGTTAAGATGATTTGTAAGTTCTGGAAAGTATGGTGAGCTGACTTTTGATTCTGGAACGTGTGGCAAACAGATTCGTTAGTTCTTGAAAGTATGTTCAGTTGATTGGTTGGTCCTGGAAAGTATGGTAAACGGATTGTATGGAACGTATGATGTGATTATTTTGGTTCTGGAACGTATGATTAGGTGATATTTTGATCCTGGAACATATGGCAAACCAACTGGTTAGTACTCGAATGTATGATGATTTGATTGCTAGGTTCTGGAAAGTATGGTGAACTGATTGTTTTCGTTCTGGAACGTTTGATGAGCTAATTGTCTTGGTTCTGGAAGACATGGCGAGCTGATTGTTTTCGTTCTGAGACAGGGTGAGCCGTTTGTTTTGATTCTAGAACGTATGGCAAGTCAGTACTTTAGTTCTGGAATGCATGCTGTGTGGATTTGTTATCTCTCGAAAGCATGGCAAGCAGATCATTATGGTTCTGAAACTTATGGCGAACCGATCGGTTAGTCCTAGAATGCATGATGACTTGATTAGTACGTTCTGGAAAATATGGTGCGCTGATCGCTTTGACTCTGGAGCGTATAATGAACTAATTTCTTAGTTCTTGAAAATATGTTGAATTGATTGGTTGGTTCTGGAAAGTATGGTGAGCCGATTGTTTCCCTTCTGGAACGTATAGTGAGCAGATTGCTTTGGTCCTGGACAGTTTGGTGAGCTAACCGTTCCGGTTCTGGAACGTATGTTGAGTTGAATGTTACGGTTCTGGAACGTAAGTTGAGTTGAATGTTTTGGTTCTGGAACGAATGGTGATCCAATTGTTTTGGTTCAGAAATGTATGGTGAATCGATTCCTTGGTTCTGAATGGATGCTGAGCTGACTGGCTGGTTCTGGAAAGGATGGCGAGTTGATTCATTGCAGACGGAGTTTGGCATCGCCTTTTACTATGTTACTTATCAAGCAGATCCTACACCTCTGCACAAGTGTCTTGAAGTTGCTCTTTGGTGGTAGGTTCCTTGGGGGTCTCATGCAACAGCTTTTTCTTCTCATGGGTGTCACGTTGCTACGTAGGTCACCTGCCATGCCTCATCACCACCTTTGCCGCTCCCACATCACCATCTGTGGTGCTTCCCGACAGGTGGAACGAGAAGGCTAGCTGGGTGAAGTACAAGGGGAGTCTCATGCTGCTCGAGTATACTGTAGGACACATCACCCTCGCCAGCAACTCCGGCGGCAGTATCCTGAAGGTGGGCTGGGTGTACCTGGTGTACATCCTACGGTAACTCATCCTCTACAGTCATCATATAGTTTAAGACCAATTCAAATCAACCTGTAGCCTACAGTATGTATTCTTGCACTGTATCTACATCACCACTTCCTGAGGAGGTAATCCAAGAATTGCCATGGAAGACCATGTCCCATTTTCTAATCATCTTCCTCAGTTCATCAGCATTTTTATGATGATTTTGAATTCCTCTCTCACGTCCTTACAGTTTAACTTAACATACTCGTTCTGCAGATACCCAGTCCTGGGCCTGCTTCTATTATAGTCAACTTACGTTACATGTTTGATCCTTGAGAAAAGCAAAGCTGGTGTTAGTGACATCTATAGGTCAGGCAGGGAGGTCAACTATCCGACAGTCTGCACAAGGGAAGTTTGGCCTTGGATATCCAATTGATACTGGGTCCTTGATAACTTATTCCCAAAATGAATATGATCTATTATCTTAAAAAACAATGCACCACAGGTCCAAGTGCCCTTAACCCGTCGCTTTGGGTACGCCGTGATCAACTTCTACATCCCGTCACTCATCATGGCCACCGTGGGTTACCTCAGCCTCTTCTTCCTCAAGGAGAACTTCGACACCCGCGTGATGACGTCACTCACCGCCCTCCTCGTCTTGGCCACCATCTCCAACCAGGTCAGGAGACAGCCTCTGCTCTTGTGGCAAATTTCTGCCACTAGAGGAAAAAAAATCTTGTTCTAATCTTTGACAGTTAGATTTCACCCCAAGTATATGAATATAAATAAACATAGTTAGTTGGGATAAAAGTTTGAATGGAAAAAAATGGCGGAAGAGAAGTATTTTCAATATCTAAGTGGACTTGGCAGCTGATGGAACCATGGAAGCGGAAGTGAGTCACAGGGTTGGGGAGGGGGCGAAGGTTCTGGAGGCGATGAAGAATGTGTGGAAAGTGAGAACGTTATCTTGGAGAGCAAGAATGGGCTATAGATAGGGTTGTACGGAGGAGGATGGATGTGTTGCACAGAATAGAGTTAATTGGAACAATGTGGTATACCGGGGTCGCCGTGCCGTCAATGGACTGAACCAGGGCCTGTGAAGCGTCTAGGGTAAACCTTGTTCTGATCACATTAAAGATGAGTTGTACTCCCGTAGTATAAATAATTAATTCATGTAGTGCGCATTTTCTACTTCAGCATGTCTTATATATGCATCAAGAATGTTTCGCTTCCTTAGCAACCTTATACTGAGTAACATCGAAAAAAAGGACATGTTGAGCTGTTACAAAACATGCATCACTTCTGTAACAAACGTGTTTCCTGTTCTAATGCTGTGACAAACAGCTTTATCCTCACAAACCATATATTCTCCCTGCGTAGTAAACATATTTTCTGTGGAAAATATATACATTTTCTTGTACCAACAGTTCATGATGTCATCTGAATAACAGTTATCCTAATTCTACATGTGACGAGGATTATTTTCATTTGCATGAGACATTTTTTTTCAATGAAAACAATAGACCGTTGTTGATCTATTGATTAAGCTTGCCTTCAGGTGGCTACGTCACTCCCAAAGTCGTCGAATTTCAAGCTGGTGGACGTGTGGCTAGTTTTCTGCATGGTCTCTCTCTTCCTCATCATCGGCTTCCATGTCGTCATCGATCTCCTTCTTTGTGCTGAGAATGAGCGACGGCCGGGGAGGAACACAGTGCTGGTCTCAGAGAGCAGACTACGTACCCGGCTTGATGAGGACGACTCGAAGACACAGCGAATGCAGCAGGGCCACCCAGCCGAGAGCTTACTTTCGAAGAGCCTTTGCGGTGCCTTGAAGAGTAAGATACCGAAGAGAGAAGAAGATGTTGCCAACGTGATCTTCCACAGAAGGTCACTGGGTGCCAAGAGGTCAGGGTTCCACGTGTCAGTTCTTGGCATGGAGAAATTTGCCCGGATCTTTGTGGCTGCTGTGTTTTTGATCTTCAACATTGTTTACTGGTTAAAAGCTTATAGTATGGGCTGATCAATAGAATGAAATTATCTGATTCACTTTAGGTATTGTGTATTATTCTCTCATTAACATCTATTGTTATCACATCATCTGTAGAGCCGTCTATCAATGTCATATCAGTACAGATAATCTGTACAAATTCTAACTCTGTCTAACTAACGTATGCAAATACTCAATCCTTTTCCATGAAACGTACTAATGTCGTGCTCATACATTTAGAATGCATAAGTGTTAGATGTATACAGATGTTTCATAAATTCATTTGATATGAACATATACTGAAGGTGAAATATGCAGGAGATATGAGTTAGCATGATCAATATAGTTGAAATAAAATCAATCGTGTGTGTGTGTGTGTGTGTGTGTGTGTGTGTGTGTGTGCACTATTCTTACCAACACACGTCTCTCGTATCCTATCTTAGGCAACAAACCCTTCTCACACTACATATTGTCCTCAAACACTTTTATTTACAACAAAATAATCCTCTTCCGTACATTATGATTGAGAGGCCGCGCCTCCGTTTGGACTACTATTCCATGAAGCATGCTTGTGTTTGCACTCATTTCTCAACGTGGCCAGGACCTAATTTTCCTTTCCCATCGTATGGTTTATTTCAACTCCTATGGTTCTATCCGCTGCCATATCCACTCTCAGGTATCTGAAACACTTCACTTTCTCCAGGTTCTCTCCATTTAAACACACATTCCAACCAACCTGTGTATCTCCACATTAACTGAACTTTTTCCTTTCACATACACAACCTCAGTAATCAGCTAATGCAGTTTCACCAATGCCATGTTATAACTAAACAGCGACTGACTTGCCTCCCAGGCTCTCCAATCCCACCATTAGGCGGATCTAAGTCTCTAAGACCTTACACTCACCTCCGTCACCAATTCATTCATTAAGACTTAACAGCTATGGTAACATCACACAATCCTGCTGCAGACCTACGTTCTCCTGGAACCACTCATCCTCCTCCCTACACAATCCTATATATTACTTACTGTTTTGAGAAAAACTCCTCACTGCTCCTAGTAGCTTTCCTCCCATACCATATATCTGTAACATCTCTTACAAAAATATCTATTAACCCTACCATATCTTGTCCTCATATCCATAAAATGCCAACCAACATATCCGTCTGTTTCTCAATGTACTTTTTACACGATTCCTTCAAAGCAAACACCTGATCCACACATCCTCTACCACTCCTGAAGCCACAGCGTTCCTCCCTATTCTGATGCTCTCAGCATGCCACCATCCTCTCAAGTCACCACCCTCTCACTAAACAATGCACTTGGTAATCTCATACCTCTTTAATTCGAACATTTATTTTAGTTCCTCTTGTCTTTACATGAGCATTCCACCTGAATATCCTAACCAACCAATCAGAAATATTGTTACCCATTTTTCTTGAGAAATTCAACTGCAATCCCGTCCACTCCATACGATTTGCCACATTTCATCTTTCGCTAGACTTTCACCACCTCTTCTCTTTTCGCCAGAGCACCTGTCACTTCGCACACCTCCACTTCCAAAACACCCCACATCTGCCATCCTATTATGAAACATTCATCAGTCCTTCGAAATACTCACTTAATCTCTGCACCTCTTTGCCTGGTACCATTTCCACAACTGCTCCCTTTACTGACAGTTCCGCTTGCTCTCTTTCTCCATACGCTATTCGCCTCCCTCCAAGCCATTTTTTTTTTTATTCTTCCTGAGGTGCACCGATACCCTCTCACCTCAACTTCCATTAGTTTTCTTTACCAGTAACTGCACCTTCCTCTTGACCTCTTGCCGCTTCTTTCCGTACATTTCCCAATCACTCGCAATCCTTCTCTTCAGGTGATGCACATACTTCTCTCTTTCACGAACAATTGACCTTCCTTATTCCACCTCCATCAAGTCCACATCCCACCCTCTGCCTCTACAGACTTTTCTTTCACACGTGTAAGCATTGCTTACATTAGTACCTCCCATTCTTAAATTCATCCATTTAATTTCATTTATCTCTCTTCTTTTCTTCATCTAGCTTCTCCTGTTATCTCCGCGTGTCGTTAGAAGGTAACTAAAGGGGGCAGGGGGAGGGTTGGGGCTGCCCCCCCCCCCCCCCCCCCCCCCGCTATATTGTATGTCAACTTCTAAGAGATGGAACAGAAAAGGACACAAGTGGAGAGTGCTCATCCTCCTTAAAGGCTCAAGCTGGGGGTGTCTAAATATGTGTGGATGTAGCCAAGATGAGAAGAGAGGAGAGATAGGTATCATGTTCTGACTATGAGTGAAACAAAGTTCAAGGGGAAAGGGGATGAATGGTTTAGAAATGTTTTAGAAGTAATTTCAGGGGGTTGGTGAGGAAGAAGAGCTAAGGAAGGACTAGCAATACTACTGAGGTAGTTGTGGGATGCATAAAAGAGCGCAAGGGAGTTCTAGACTGATGTAAGTAAAAATGAAAGTGTATGGCGAGGGGTGAGTGATCATTAGTGATTATGCACTGGCTATGAGAAGAAAGATGCTAATAGGCAACTGTTTTGGGAGCAAATTGATTGAGAGTATCTGCGGTTTTGATGCAAGAGACTGAGTATTACTGATGGGTGATTTGAATATAAAGGTGAGTAATGTGGTAGTTGAGGGTATAATTGAGTGATATTGGGTATTCAGTATCATGAATGAAAATGGTGAACAACTTGTGAAGTTGTGTGCTATAAAAAGGACAAGTGATTGGGAATACCTAGTTTAAAAAGAGGGACATACGCAAGTATACGAATGTCAGTAGGAAAGATGGTCAGCAGGCACTATTTGATTACATATTAACTGATAGGAGTGTAAAAGAGAGACTTTTGGATGTAAATGTGCTGAGAGAGGCAACTGGCGGAATGTCTGATCGCTATCTTGTGGAGAGAGGGTGAGAATTTGTAGAGGCTTTTGGAGCAGAAAAGAATTACTGATTAAAGATATTCTTGTAAAAATGTTTGATTAGTAGTGCATAAAACTTCAGACTGTAAATCTAATGAAAGTGACAATGTTACAACGTAAATGTATCCAGCGAGGACAACTGGAAAAGTGAATTAGTGAAGTAATTAACTAAGGAAACCGAAATGATTACCTTAGTAATAAAACAAATGGCATCCTACATTACGCAGAGCAGAGATGGGGGTTCGTGAGTATTCGGCCACCACAGGGACAGTTTGCCCAGCCCAGGGGCCATAACACCAACATCTATCAGGGCACCCGGTAAGCCATACCTTGCTCTGTTACACAGGAGCCTTTATAAAGAGTGCAAGGCTCGTCGGCCTGTAAGGATAACGAGCCAATAATGCATCGACAAGAGAGACTGATGACATCAGTTTCAACACGGCATTAGTAGGAGCCGAGCTTCAGCATGGGCTTATTAGCACTGACGGGTGCTAAGGATGAGTGAATCTTACCAGTGTGTGGACGGACATAGTGAATTGGCCAAGGACGGACGCTGGGCACACCGCGCTGCGTGTGAATAGTGCACGTACAGGCCGACTTGACCTGTGGAACGTGGGCCGTCGTTGAGCAAGGACTGCCGCACGCCCGGATCCCTGTGCACGTACAGATCAAACTGACCGGAAGGACATGGCACTCCACTGAGCAAGGACTCCAATACGCCCGGATTCCCGTGCAGCCTGTTGTTTACACAGCTAGGGTTATATTCAAAAGACATGTAGACAGCTGATGCTCCCTCAAGTGAACTTTAAGCACATGAGACTGAGCAGTTCGGCAGAAATTAAAGTGACCTGCTTAAGTTCAATTAAGTATAAGTGCATTTTCCATAACTATTCATTTGCATACCACTTCCATAATGAAAGGGCTAACTCACTTGTGATTATACTTAGGATGTTTTTCCTAAATGTTCCCTTAGACTTGTGAATTAGGGTGTTTCAGTGATTTTAAGCAGGTGTGCAGGATGCATACCACATTATTTCTGCTGCTATTATTAGATTTAGTTATCAAACGTAAGAATCCTCGCGGCCTTTCCTTGGCCTATGGGAAAGTGAGTGGTCACAGTATGCTTGGCAGTCCATTGGCCAAGTTGGGTCATCAATGTTCTCATTAAAGGGCATACTTAAACCTTGGTTATGAGCCCCCATTGTAATCTTACTTGATCATCACTGCTATCATCTAAAGACTGTTTTCTTTTTCTTTGATTTAATCATATATATATATATATATATATATATATATATATATATATATATATATATATATATATATATATATATATATATATATATATATTTCTTTCTTTCTTTTAAACTATTCGCCATTTCCCGCGTTAGCGAGGTAGCGTTAAGAACAGAGGACTCGGCCTTTTTTGGAATATCCTCACCTGGCCCCCTCTGTTCCTTCTTTTGGAAAATTAGAAAAAAAACGAGATGGGAGGATTTCCAGCCCCCCGCTCCCTCCCTTTTTAGTCGCCTTCTACGACACGCAGGGAATACGTGGGAAGTATATATATATATATATATATATATATATATATATATATATATATATATATATATATATATATATATATATATTCCTGGTAAATCATATGGGAGGGTATTGATTGAGAGGGTGAAGGCGTGTACAGAGCATCAGATTGGGGAAGAGCAGTGTGGTTTCAGAAGTGGTAGAGGATGTGTGGATCAGGTGTTTGCTTTGAAGAATGTATGTGAGAAATACTTAGAAAAACAAATGGATTTGTATGTAGCATTTATGGATCTGGAGAAGGCATATGATAGAGTTGATAGAGATGCTCTGTGGAAGGTTTTAAGAATATATGGTGTGGGAGGGAAGTTGATAGAAGCAGTGAAAAGTTTTTATCGAGGATGTAAGGCATGTGTACGTGTAGGAAGAGAGGAAAGTGATTGGTTCTCAGTGAATGTAGGTTTGCGGCAGGGGTGTGTGATGTCTCCATGGTTGTTTAATTTGTTTATAGATGGGGTTGTTAGGGAGGTGAATGCAAGAGTTTTGGAAAGAGGGGCAAGTATGCAGTCTGTTGTGGATGAGAGAGCTTGGGAAGTGAGTCAGTTGTTGTTCGCTGATGATACAGCGCTGGTGGCTGATTCATGTAAGAAACTGCAGAAGCTGGTGACTGAGTTTGGTAAAGAGTGTGAAAGAAGAAAGATAAGAGTAAATGTGAATAAGAGCAAGGGTATTAGGTACAGTAGGGTTGAGGGTCAAGTCAATTGGGAGGTAAGTTTGAATGGAGAAAAACTGGAGGAAGTAAAGTGTTTTAGATATCTGGGAGTGGATCTGGCAGCGGATGGAACCATGAAAGCGGAAGTGAATCATAGGGTGGGGGAGGGGGCGAAAATTCTGGGAGCCTTGAAGAATGTGTGGAAGTCGAGAACATTATCTCGGAAAGCAAAAATGGGTATGTTTGAAGGAATAGTGGTTCCAACAATGTTGTATGGTTGTGAGGCGTGGGCTATGGATAGAGTTGTGCGGAGGAGTGTGGATGTGCTAGAAATGAGATGTTTGAGGACAATATGTGGTGTGAGGTGGTTTGATCGAGTAAGTAATGCAAGGATGAGAGAGATGTGTGGAAATAAAAAGAGTGTGGTTGGGAGAGAGCAGAAGCGGGTGTTTTGAAATGGCTTGGTCACATGGAGAGAATGAGTGGGGAAAGATTGACCAAGAGGATATATGTGTCAGAGGTGGAGGGAACGAGGAGAAGTGGGAGACCAAATTGGAGGTGGAAAGATGGAGTGAAAAAGATTTTGAGTGATCGGGGCCTGAACATGCAGGAGGGTGAAAGGTGTGCAAGGAATAGAGAGAATTGGAACGATGTGGTATACCGGGGTCGACGTGCTGTCAATGGATTGAACCAGGGCATGTGAAGCGTCTGGGGTAAACCATGGAAAGTGTGTGGGGCCTGGATGTGGAAAGGGAGCTGTGGTTTCGGTGCATTATTACATGACAGCTAGAGACTGAGTGTGAACGAATGGGGCCTTTGGTGTCTTTCCTAGCGCTACCTCGCACACATGAGGGGGGAGGGGGTTGTTATTCCATATGTGGCGAGTTGGCGATGGGAACAAATAAAGGCAGACTATGGACTATGTACATGTGTATATATGTATATGTCTGTGTGTGTATATATATATGTGTACATTGAGATGTATAGGTATGTATATTTGCATGTGTGGACGTGTATGTATATACATGTGTATGTGGGAGGGTTGGGCCATTCTTTCGTCTGTTTCCTTGCGCTACCTCGCTAACGCGGGAGACAGCGACAAAGCAAAATAAACAAACAAATATATATATATATATATATATATATATATATATATATATATATATATATATTGGAAAGGATCACAATTTTGCGCGTAATCAAGATATTCCTATGAGTACACAGGGAAAATGAAACACGATAAGTTCCCAAGTGCACTTTCGTGTAATAATCATATCATAAGGGGAGACACAAGAGAGAAATATAACAGTCAGTTGATATACATCGATGAGACGAAGCTAGGATGTCATTGGGTAAACATGCGATTGTCCAAGACAGACAACAAGCGTTCATAAACTTATCATCTTACAAATTCTATCAACAATAAAGTTCTCTAATTTGTATAGACCATCACTGATATTAAGATTATAATTCTTTGTGTATTCAACAATAGAAGATTCAATGATATTTCTCGTGGTAATAGAGTTAGAGTTAATAACTGAGATGGCATTACTCCAGTCAATACAATGATCATAGTTTTTAACGTGATTAAACAAGGCATTTGATTCTTGTCCCGTTCTTATACTATATTTATGTTGCTTAAGTCTAACAGAAAGATCCTTACCAGTCTGCCCAACATAAAACTTATCACAATTTCTACATAGCACTTTATAGATGCATCCAGGAGAATTTTCTGGTGAGTTCCTGATTAAGATATTCTTTATAGTATTATTGTTGCTAAAGGCAACATTTACATTAAAGGATTTAAGCTACATGGAAAGTAAAGTAAAATCATTATTGAAAGGGAGAACTAAAAGATTCTCGGTGTCAGTGAGAGGTTTGGGCTCAACTCTATGAAATGATTTCTTTACTAACTTAAGGGATTCATCAATGAAAGATCTAGGGTACTTTAACGTCGATCCAATAGAATATATCTTCTCAAACTCATCATCAATAAACTCTGGACTGCAAATACGTAATGCCCTAGGGAACATAGATTGAAATGATAATAATTTAACTCTGTCATGTTGAGATGAGTAATAATGGATATATGAGCATAAATTGGTAGGTTTTCTGTATATGCTAAACTTAAAATTGTTTCCTTGCCTATAGATCATGCAATCTAAAAATGGTAACATACCATTATTTTCATTTTCTACAGTAGATTTGATGGAAGGTACTAAATTGTTAAGTAAGGGGAGAAATATTTGTAAATTTTCATTTGTTGGCCAAACACAAAGAACATCATCTACATACTTAAACCAAATTGCATTAGAAAGTAGGATATCGTTTAGTAATATTGTTTTAAAAAATTCCATAAAAAGATTACTTAGTACAGGTGAAAGAGGGTTACCCATTGACATACCAAATTTCTGAGCATAATAATCTTCATTGAATTGAAATACACAGTCTTTTATACACAATTTTATCAGTTCAATAAAAACGGACTTTGAAACATGTAAATGAATATCATCCAAGACATCAAATAAATATTCTAAAAGGTCATCAACTGGAACTTTTGTGGAAAGTGAGTGAACATCAAAACTAACTAGTTTGAAATAAAAATCAACATTGATATTGTTAAGCTTTTAACTAAATCTACATTGTTCATGATATTAGAATTTGATACCTTACCCAATACAGGGCTTGATAAAGAAACTAACCATTTTGACAATGTATATGTGATGGAGGCTACTGAACTCACTATAGGTCTTGCCGGAAAATTCTGTTTATGAGTTTTGATAAGTCCATACATATATGGCAATGAAGGGAACAAAGATGACAAACTTTTGACAAGAGAACCATTACCTTTCAACAACAACTTCATTTCTCTATTGAAATGGAAATTAACTGCTTCTAAGGGATTTTACTGAGTTTAGAATATGTTGTGTCATCATTTAAAAGATCATTCATTTTAGATGAATAGGCTACAAATGACACTAAATTGTAAGTTGGACCATCTTATCAAAAACAGCGACTGGACTAAGAACACAAACCCTTCTTTTGTGATAAACCTATCTAATACGCAACTAGATAAGGATTCCTTGTGTGCATTAGGATATGGATTAAGTTTTGTGTGCTCTAACAGGGATGCCAGCTGTGTTGATGTCACAGTCTTTTTGTAATTTAGAGAAATACAGTAATTCTACTAATGAGGAAATTAATATCTATAAGGATTTAGTGTATGGCAGTTTGTCAAAACAAGTGGAATCTAATTGCCCTAAAAGATTTATAAGAGCTATTAACACCTTAAAAAAAGACAATGATATACATGTTACTAAAGCAGATAAGGCTAAAATTGTTGTGATTTTAGACAAAAGTACCTATCTAAAATGAATGATCTTTTAAATGATGACACAACATATTCTAAACTCAGTAGAAATCCCATAGAAGCAGTTAATTCCCATTTCAATAAAGAAATGACGTTATTGTTGAAAGGTAATGGTTCTCTTATCTAAAGTTTGTCATTTTTGTCCCCTTCATTGCCATATATGTATGAATTTATCAAAACAAATAAACAGAATTTTCCGGCAAGACCTATAGTGAGTTCTGTAGGCTCCATCACATATAGATTGTCAAAATGGTTAGTTTCTTTATCAAGCCCTTTATTGCGTAAAGTGTCAAATTCTAATATCATGAACAATGTAGATTTAGTCAACAAGCTAAACAATATCAATGTTAATTTTGATTTCAAACTAGTTAGATTTGATGTTCCTCACTTTTCACAAAAGTTCCAGTTAATGACCTTTTAAAATATTTATTTGATGTCTTGGATGATATTTATTTCCCTATTTCAAAGTCTGTTTTCAGTGAACTGATAAAATTGTGTATGAAAGACTGTGTATTTCAATTCAATGGAGATTATTATGCTAAAAATTTGGTATGGCAATGGGTAACCCTCTTTCACCTGAATTAAGTAATCTTTATATGGAATTTTTTGAAACAAAATCACTAAAGGTTATCTTACCTCCTAATGCAATTTGGTTTAGGTATGTAGATGATGTTCTTTGTGTTTGGCCAACAAATGAAAATTTACAAATATTTCTCCCCTTACTTAACAATTTAGTACCTTCCATCAAATTTACAGCAGAAAATGAAAATAATGGTATGATACCATTTTTAGATTGCATGATCCATAGGCAAGGAAACAATTTTAAGTTTAGCATGTACAGAAAACTTACCAATGTATGCTCATATATCCATTATTATTCATCTCAACATGACAGAGTTAAATTATCATCATTTCAATCTATGTTCCTTAGGGCATTACGTATTTGCAGTCCGGAGTTTATTGATGTTGAGTTTGAGTGATAAATCCCTTAAGTTAGCAAAGAAATGATTTTATAGAGTTCAGACCAAACCTCCCATTGACGCCAAGAATCTTTTAGTTCTCCCTTTTGATAATGATTTTACTTTACTTCCCATGTAGCTTAAATCCTTTAATGTAAATGTTGCCTTCAGCAACAATAATACTATGAAGAATATCTTAATCAGGAACTCACCAGAAAATTCTCCTGGATGCATCTTTAAAGTGCCATGTAGAAATTGTGATAAGTTTTATGTTGGGCAGACTGGTAAGGATCTTTCTGTTAGACTTAAGCAACATGAATATATTATAAGAACGGGACAAGAATCAAATGCTTTGTTTAATCACGTTAGAAACTATGATAATTGTATTGACTGGAGAAATGCCATCTCAGTTATCAACTCTAACTCTATTACCACGAGAAATATCATTGAATCTTCTATTATTAAATACACAAAGAATTAAAATCTTAATATAAGTGATGGTCTATACAAATTAGATAACTTTATTGTTGAAGAAATTTGTAAAATAAGTTCATGAGCGCTTGTTGTTGTCTTGGACAATCGCATGTTTACCCAATGACATCCTAGCTTCGTCTCTTCGATGTATAACAACTGACTGTTATATTTCTCTCGTGTCTCCCCTGATGATGTGATTATTACACGAAAATGCACTTAGGAACTTATCGTGTTTCATTTTCCCCGTGGACTCATAGGAATATATATATATATATATATATATATATATATATATATATATATATATATATATATATATATATATATATACATATATATATACATATATATATATATATATATATATATATATATATATATATATATATATATATATATATATATATATATACATATATACCCCTGGGGATAGGGGAGAAAGAATACTTCCCACGTATTCCCTGCGTGTCGTAGAAGGCGACTAAATTGGGAGAGAGCGGGTGGCTGAAATCCTTCCCTCTCGTTTTTTTGTTTGATTTTCCAAAAAAAGGAACAGAGAAGGGAGCCAGGTGTGGGTATTCCTCAAAGGCCCAGTCCTCTGTTCTTAATGCTACTTCGCTAACGCGGGAAATGGCGAATAGTATGAAGATATATATATATATATTTTTTTGTCCTCAAACATCTCATTTCCAGCACATCCATCCTCCTGCGCACAACTCTATCCATAGCCCACGCCTCGCAACCATACAACATTGTTGGAACCACTATTCCTTCAAACATACCCATTTTTGCTTTCCGAGATAATGTTCTCGACTTCCGCACATTCTTCAAGGCTCCCAGAATTTTCGCCCCCTCCCCCACCCTATGATCCACTTCCGCTTCCATGGTTCCATCCGCTGCCAGATCCACTCCCAGATATCTAAAACACTTCACTTCCTCCAGTTTTCCTCCATTCAAACTCACCTCCCAATTGACTTGACCCTCAACCCTACTGTACCTAATAACCTTGCTCTTATTCACATTTACTCTTAACTTTCTTCTTTCACACACTTTACCAAACTCAGTCACCAGCTTCTGCAGTTTCTCACATGAATCAGCCACCAGCGCTGTATCATCAGCGAACAGCAACTGACTCACTTTCCAAGCTCTCTCATCCCCAACAGACTTCATACTTGCCCCTCTTTCCAAAACTCTTGCATTCACCTCCCTAACAACCCCATCCATAAACAAATTAAACAACCATGGAGACATCACACACCCCTGCCGCAAACCTACATTCACTGAAAACCAATCACTTTCCTCTCTTCCTACACGTACACATGCCTTACATCCTCGATAAAAACTTTTCACTGCTTCTAACAGCTTGCCTCCCACACCATATATTCTTAATACCTTCCAAAGAGCATCTCTATCAACTCTATCATATGCCTTCTCCAGATCCATAAATGCTACATATAAATTCATTTGCTTTTCTAAGTATTTCTCACATACATTCTTCAAAGGAAACACCTGATCCACACATCCTCTACCACTTCTGAATTCACACTGCTCTTCCCCAATCTGTTGCTCTGTACATGCCTCCACCCTCTCAATCAATACTCTCCCATATAATTTACCAGGAATACTCAGCAATAGTATGAAGATATATATATATATATATATATATATATATATATATATATATATATATATATATATATATATTTTCTTATTTATTTCATTATACCTTGTCGTTGTCTCCCGCGTTTGCGAGGTAGCGCAAGGAAACAGACGAAAGAAATGGCCCAACCCCCCCCCCCCCATACACATGTATATACATACGTCCACACACGCAAATATACATACCTACACAGCTTTCCATGGTTTACCCCAGACGCTTCACATGCCCTGCTTCAATCCACTGACAGCACGTCAACCCCGGTATACCACATCGCTCCAATTCACTCTATTCCTTGCCCTTCTTTCACCCTTCTGCATGTTCAGACCCCGATCATACAAAATCTTTTTCACTCCATCTTTCCACCTCCAATTTGGTCTCCCTCTTCTCCTTGTTCCCTCCACCTCCGACACATATATCCTCTTGGTCAATCTTTCCTCACTCATCCTCTCCATGTGCCCAAACCACTTCAAAACACCCTCTTCTGCTCTCTCAACCACGCTCTTTTTATTTCCACACATCTCTCTTACCCTTACGTTACTCACTCGATCAAACCACCTCACACCACACATTGTCCTCAAACATCTCATTTCCAGCACATCCATCCTCCTGCGCACAACTCTATCCATAGCCCACGCCTCGCAACCATACAACATTGTTGGAACCACTATTCCTTCAAACATACCCATTTTTGCTTTCCGAGATAATGTTCTCGACTTCCACACATTCTTCAAGGCCCCCAGGATTTTCGCCCCCTCCCCCACCCTATGATCCACTTCCGCTTCCATGGTTCCATCCGCTGCCAGATCCACTCCCAGATATCTAAAACACTTCACTTCCTCCAGTTTTTCTCCATTCAAACTCACCTCCCAATTGACTTGACCCTCAACCCTACTGTACCTAATAACCTTGCTCTTATTCACATTTACTCTTAACTTTCTTCTTCCACACACTTTTCCAAACTCAGTCACCAGCTTCTGCAGTTTCTCACATGAATCAGCCACCAGCGCTGTATCATCAGCGAACAACAACTGACTCACTTCCCAAGCTCTCTCATCCCCAACAGACTTCATACTTGCCCCTCTTTCCAAAACTCTTGCATTTACCTCCCTAACAACCCCATCCATAAACAAATTAAACAACCATGGAGACATCACACACCCCTGCCGCAAACCTACATTCACTGAGAACCAATCACTTTCCTCTCTTCCTACACGTACACATGCCTTACATCCTCGATAAAAACTTTTCACTGCTTCTAACAACTTTCCTCCCACACCATATATTCTTAATACCTTCCACAGAACATCTCTATCAACTCTAACATATGCCTTCTCCAGATCCATAAATGCTACATACAAATCCATTTGCTTTTCTAAGTATTTCTCACATACATTCTTCAAAGCAAACACCTGATCCACACATCCTCTACCACTTCTGAAACCACACTGCTCTTCCCCAATCTGATGCTCTGTACATGCCTTCACCCTCTCAATCAATACCCTCCCATATAATTTACCAGGAATACTCAACAAACTTATACCTCTGTAATTTGAGCACTCACTCTTATCCCCTTTGCCTTTGTACAATGGCACTATGCACGCATTCCGCCAATCCTCAGGCACCTCACCATGAGTCATACATACATTAAATAACCTTACCATCCAGTCAACAATAGTCACCCCCTTTTTGAATAAATTCCTCTGCAATACCATCCAAACCTGCTGCCTTGCCGGCTTTCATCTTCCGCAAAGCTTTCACTACCTCTTCTCTGTTTACCAAATCATTTTCCCTAACCCTCTCACTTTGCACACCACCTCGACCAAAACACCCTATATCTGCCACTCTATCATCAAACACATTCAACAAACCTTCAAAATACTCACTCCATCTCCTTCTCACATCACCACTACTTGTTATCACCTCCCCACTTGCGCCCTTCACCGAAGTTCCCATTTGCTCCCTTGTCTTACGCACTTTATTTACCTCCTTCCAGAACATCTTTTTATTCTCCCTAAAATTTAATGATACTCTCTCACCCCAACTCTCATTTGCCCTTTTTTTTACCTCTTGCACCTTTCTCTTGACCTCCTGTCTCTTTCTTTTATACATCTCCCACTCAATTGCATTTTTTCCCTGCAAAAATCGTCCAAATGCCTCTCTCTTCTCTTTCACTAATACTCTTATATACATATAAATATATATATATATATATATATATATATATATATATATATATATATATATATATATATATATATATATAATAATTAATGATAATAATAATAATCATAATAATAATGATGATAATAATAACACTAATAATGATAATAATGGTAATAATGGTGATAGTAATAATAATAATAATAATAATAATAATGATAATAATAATAATAATAATAATAATAATAATAATTAAGTGGATCATAGGGTGGTGGAGGGGGCGAAAATCCTGGGAGCCTTGAAGAATGTGTGGAAGTCGAGAACATTATCTCGGAAAGCAAAAATGGGTATGTTTGAAGGAATAGTGGTTCCAACAATGTTGTATGGTTGCGAGACGTGGGCTATGGATAGAGTTGTGCGCAGGAGGATGGATGTGCTGGAAATGAGATGTTTGAGGACAATGTATGGTGTGAGGTGGTTTGATCGAGTAAGTAACGTAAGGGTAAGAGAGATGTGTGGAAATAAAAAGAGCGTGGTTGAGAGAGCAGAAGAGGGTGTTTTGAAATGGTTTGGGCACATGGAGAGAATGAGTGAGGAAAGATTGACCAAGAGGATATATGTGTCGGAGGTGGAGGGAACGAGAAGTGGGAGACCAAATTGGAGGTGGAAAGGTGGAGTGAAAAAGATTTTGTGTGATCGGGGCCTGAACATGCAGGAGGGTGAAAGGAGGGCAAGGAATAGAGTGAATTGGATGTATGTGGTATACCGGGGTTGACGTGCTGTCAGTGGATTGAATCAGGGCATGTGAAGCGTCTGGGGTGAACCATGGAAAGCTGTGTAGGTATGTACATTTGCGTGTGTGGACGTATGTATATACATGTGTATGGGGGTGGGTTGGGTCATTTCTTTCGTCTGTTTCCTTGCGCTACCTCGCAAACGCGGGAGACAGCGACAAAGCAAAAAAAAAAAAAAGAAAATATATATATATATATATATAAATATATTATATATATATAATATATTATTATTTTATATATATATTAATATATATATATATATATATATTATATATCTGCGTACAGAATGGGAAAAAAAGGTGAAAACAAAGGAGGTATGGGGAGTGGGGCAGGAATGGGACGTATTTTGGGAAGCAGTGATGGCTTGCGCAAAAGATTGCTTGTGGCATGAGAAGCGTGGGAGGTGGGTTGATTAGAAAGGGTAGTGGAGTGGTGGGATGAAGATGTAAGATTATTAGTGAAAGAGAAGAAGATAGGCATTTGGACGATTTTTGCAGGGAAAAAATGCAAATGAGTGGGAGATGTATAAAAGAAAGAGACAGGAGGTGAAGAGAGAGGTGCAAGAGGTGAAAAGAGGGTAATATGGAGTTGGGGCGAGAGAGTATCATTAAATTTTAGGGAGAATAAAAAGATGTTCTGGAAGGAGATAAATAAAGTGCGTTAAAGACAAGGGAGCAAATGGAACATCAGTGAAGGGGCTAATGGGGAGGTGATAACAAGCAAGTGGTGGCGGTTTGAGAAGGAGATGGATGTGAGTATTTTGAAGGTTTGTTGAATGTGTGTTGATGATAGAGTGGCAGATATAGGGTGTTTTGGTCGAGGTGGTGTGCAAAGTGAGAGGGTTAGGAAATGATTTAGTAAACAGAGAGAGGTAGTAAAAGCTTTGCGGAAGATGAAAGCCGGCAAGGCAGCGGTTTGGATGGTATTGCAGTGGAATTTATTAAAAAAGGGGGTGACTGTATTGTTGACTGGTTGGTAAGGTTATTTAACTGTATGTATGATTCATGGTGAGGTGCTTGAGGATTGACGGAATGCGTGCATAGTGCCATTGTACAAAGGCAAAGGGGTAAGAGTGAGTGCTCAAATTACAGAGGTATAAGTTTGTTGAGTATTCCTGGTAAATGTTTATGGGAGGATATTGATTGAGAGGGTGAAGGCATGTACAGAGCATCAGATTGGGGAAGAGCAGTGCGGTTTCAGAAGTGGTAGAGGATGTGTGGATCAGGTGTTTGCTTTGAAGAATGTATGTGAGAAATACTTAGAAAAGCAAATGGATTTGTATGTAGCATTTATGGATCTGGAGAAGGCATATGATAGAGTTGATAGAGATGCTCTGTGGAAGGTATTAAGAATATATGGTGTGGGAGGCAAGTTGTTAGAAGCAGTGAAAAGTTTTTATCGAGGATGTAAGGCATGTGTACGTGTAGGAAGAGAGGAAAGTGATTGGTTCTCAGTGAATGCAGGTTTGCGGCAGGGGTGTGTGATGTCTCCATGGTTGTTTAATTTGTTTATGGATGGGGTTGTTAGGGAGGTAAATGCAAGAGTCCTGGAAAGAGGGGCAAGTATGAAGTCTGTTGGGGATGAGAGAGCTTGGGAAGTGAGTCAGTTGTTGTTCGCTGATGATACAGCGCTGGTGGCTGATTCATGTGAGAAACTGCAGAAGCTGGTGACTGAGTTTGGTAAAGTGTGTGGAAGAAGAAAGTTAAGAGTAAATGTGAATAAGAGCAAGGTTATTAGGTACAGTAGGGTTGAGGGTCAAGTCAATTGGGAGGTGAGTTTGAATGGAGAAAAACTGGAGGAAGTGAAGTGTTTTAGATATCTGGGAGTGGATCTGTCAGCGGATGGAACCATGGAAGCGGAAGTGGATCATAGGGTGGGGGAGGGGGCGAAAATTTTGGGAGCCTTGAAAAATGTGTGGAAGTCGAGAACATTATCTCGGAAAGCAAAAATGGGTATGTTTGAAGGAATAGTGGTTCCAACAATGTTGTATGGTTGCGAGGCGTGGGCTATGGATAGAGTTGTGCGCAGGAGGATGGATGTGCTGGAAATGAGATGTTTGAGGACAATGTGTGGTGTGAGGTGGTTTGATCGAGTAAGTAACGTAAGGGTAAGAGAGATGTGTGGAAATAAAAAGAGCGTGGTTGAGAGAGCAGAAGAGGGTGTTTTGAAATGGTTTGGGCACATGGAGAGAATGAGTGAGGAAAGATTGACCAAGAGGATATATGTGTCGGAGGTGGAGGGAACGAGGAGAAGAGGGAGACCAAATTGGAGGTGGAAAGATGGAGTGAAAAAGATTTTGTGTGATCGGGGCCTGAACATGCAGGAGGGTGAAAGGAGGGCAAGGAATAGAGTGAATTGGAGCGATGTGGTATACAGGGTTTGACGTGCTGTCAGTGGATTGAATCAAGGCATGTGAAGCGTCTGGGGTAAACCATGGAAAGCTGTGTAGGTATGTATATTTGCGTGTGTGGACGTGTGTATGTACATGTGTATGGGGGGGGGGTTGGGCCATTTCTTTCGTCTGTTTCCTTGCGCTACCTCGCAAACGCGGGAGACAGCGACAAAGTATAAAAAAAAAAAAAAAAAAATATATATATATATATATATATATATATATATATATATATATATATATATACATATATATATATATATATATATATATATACATATATATATATATATATATATATATATATATATATATATATATATATATATATATATATATATACATATATACCCCTGGGGATAGGGGAGAAAGAATACTTCCCACGTATTCCCTGCGTGTCGTAGAAGGCGACTAAAATGGGAGAGAGCGGGTGGCTGAAATCCTTCCCTCTCGTTTTTTTGTTTAATTTTCCAAAAAAAGGAACAGAGAAGGGAGCCAGGTGTGGGTATTCCTCAAAGGCCCAGTCCTCTGTTCTTAATGCTACTTCGCTAACGCGGGAAATGGCGAATAGTATGAAGATATATATATATTTTTTTGTCCTCAAACATCTCATTTCCAGCACATCCATCCTCCTGCGCACAACTCTATCCATAGCCCACGCCTCGCAACCATACAACATTGTTGGAACCACTATTCCTTCAAACATACCCATTTTTGCTTTCCGAGATAATGTTCTCGACTTCCGCACATTCTTCAAGGCTCCCAGAATTTTCGCCCCCTCCCCCACCCTATGATCCACTTCCGCTTCCATGGTTCCATCCGCTGCCAGATCCACTCCCAGATATCTAAAACACTTCACTTCCTCCAGTTTTCCTCCATTCAAACTCACCTCCCAATTGACTTGACCCTCAACCCTACTGTACCTAATAACCTTGCTCTTATTCACATTTACTCTTAACTTTCTTCTTTCACACACTTTACCAAACTCAGTCACCAGCTTCTGCAGTTTCTCACATGAATCAGCCACCAGCGCTGTATCATCAGCGAACAGCAACTGACTCACTTCCCAAGCTCTCTCATCCCCAACAGACTTCATACTTGCCCCTCTTTCCAAAACTCTTGCATTCACCTCCCTAACAACCCCATCCATAAACAAATTAAACAACCATGGAGACATCACACACCCCTTGCCGCAAACCTACATTCACTGAAAACCAATCACTTTCCTCTCTTCCTACACGTACACATGCCTTACATCCTCGATAAAAACTTTTCACTGCTTCTAACAGCTTGCCTCCCACACCATATATTCTTAATACCTTCCAAAGAGCATCTCTATCAACTCTATCATATGCCTTCTCCAGATCCATAAATGCTACATACAAATTCATTTGCTTTTCTAAGTATTTCTCACATACATTCTTCAAAGGAAACACCTGATCCACACATCCTCTACCACTTCTGAATTCACACTGCTCTTCCCCAATCTGTTGCTCTGTACATGCCTTCACCCTCTCAATCAATACTCTCCCATATAATTTACCAGGAATACTCAGCAATAGTATGAAGATATATATATATATATATATATATATATATATATATATATATATATATATATATATATATATATATATATATATATTTTCTTATTTATTTTATTATACCTTTATTATACCATCACTGCTTCCCAAAATACGTCCCATTCCTGCCCCACTCCCCATACCTCCTTTGTTTTCACCTTTTTCCATTCTGTACGCAGATACATATATATATATATATATATATATATATATATATATATATATATATATATATATATATATATATATATATATATTTTCTTTTTTTTTTTTTTTGCTTTGTCGCTGTCTCCCGCGTTTGCGAGGTAGCGCAAGGAAACAGACGAAAGAAATGGCCCAACCCCCCCCCCCCCATACACATGTATATACATACGTCCAGACACGCAAATATACATACCTACACAGCTTTCCATGGTTTACCCCAGACGCTTCACATGCCCTGCTTCAATCCACTGACAGCACGTCAACCCCGGTATACCACATCGCTCCAATTCACTCTATTCCTTGCCCTTCTTTCACCCTTCTGCATGTTCAGACCCCGATCATACAAAATCTTTTTCACTCCATCTTTCCACCTCCAATTTGGTCTCCCTCTTCTCCTTGTTCCCTCCACCTCCGACACATATATCCTCTTGGTCAATCTTTCCTCACTCATCCTCTCCATGTGCCCAAACCACTTCAAAACACCCTCTTCTGCTCTCTCAACCACGCTCTTTTTATTTCCACACATCTCTCTTACCCTTACGTTACTCACTCGATCAAACCACCTCACACCACACATTGTCCTCAAACATCTCATTTCCAGCACATCCATCCTCCTGCGCACAACTCTATCCATAGCCCACGCCTCGCAACCATACAACATTGTTGGAACCACTATTCCTTCAAACATACCCATTTTTGCTTTCCGAGATAATGTTCTCGACTTCCACACATTCTTCAAGGCCCCCAGGATTTTCGCCCCCTCCCCCACCCTATGATCCACTTCCGCTTCCATGGTTCCATCCGCTGCCAGATCCACTCCCAGATATCTAAAACACTTCACTTCCTCCAGTTTTTCTCCATTCAAACTCACCTCCCAATTGACTTGACCCTCAACCCTACTGTACCTAATAACCTTGCTCTTATTCACATTTACTCTTAACTTTCTTCTTCCACACACTTTTCCAAACTCAGTCACCAGCTTCTGCAGTTTCTCACATGAATCAGCCACCAGCGCTGTATCATCAGCGAACAACAACTGACTCACTTCCCAAGCTCTCTCATTCCCAACAGACTTCATACTTGCCCCTCTTTCCAAAACTCTTGCATTTACCTCCCTAACAACCCCATCCATAAACAAATTAAACAACCATGGAGACATCACACACCCCTGCCGCAAACCTACATTCACTGAGAACCAATCACTTTCCTCTCTTCCTACACGTACACATGCCTTACATCCTCGATAAAAACTTTTCACTGCTTCTAACAACTTTCCTCCCACACCATATATTCTTAATACCTTCCACAGAGCATCTCTATCAACTCTATCATATGCCTTCTCCAGATCCATAAATGCTACATACAAATCCATTTGCTTTTCTAAGTATTTCTCACATACATTCTTCAAAGCAAACACCTGATCCACACATCCTCTACCACTTCTGAAACCACACTGCCCTTCCCCAATCTGATGCTCTGTACATGCCTTCACCCTCTCAATCAATACCCTCCCATATAATTTACCAGGAATACTCAACAAACTTATACTTCTGTAATTTGAGCATTCACTCTTATCCCCTTTGCCTTTGTACAATGGCACTATGCACGCATTCCGCCAATCCTCAGGCACCTCACCATGAGTCATACATACATTAAATAACCTTACCATCCAGTCAACAATAGTCACCCCCTTTTTGAATAAATTCCACTGCAATACCATCCAAACCTGCTGCCTTGCCGGCTTTCATCTTCCGCAAAGCTTTCACTACCTCTTCTCTGTTTACCAAATCATTTTCCCTAACCCTCTCACTTTGCACACCACCTCGACCAAAACACCCTATATCTGCCACTCTATCATCAAACACATTCAACAAACCTTCAAAATACTCACTCCATCTCCTTCTCACATCACCACTACTTGTTATCACCTCCCCACTTGCGCCCTTCACCGAAGTTCCCATTTGCTCCCTTGTCTTACGCACTTTATTTACCTCCTTCCAGAACATCTTTTTATTCTCCCTAAAATTTAATGATACTCTCTCACCCCAACTCTCATTTGCCCTTTTTTTTACCTCTTGCACCTTTCTCTTGACCTCCTGTCTCTTTCTTTTATACATCTCCCACTCAATTGCATTTTTTCCCTGTAAAAATCGTCCAAATGCCTCTCTCTTCTCTTTCACTAATACTCTTATATATATATATATATATATATATATATATATATATATATATATATATATATATATATATATATATATTTTTTTTTTTTTTTTTTTTTTTTTTTATACTTTGTCGCTGTCTCCCGCGTTTGCGAGGTAGCGCAAGGAAACAGACGAAAGAAATGGCCCAACCCCCCCCCCCATACACATGTACATACACACGTCCACACACGCAAATATACATACCTACACAGCTTTCCATGGTTTACCCCAGACGCTTCACATGCCTTGCTTCAATCCACTGACAGCACGTCAACCCCGGTATACCACATGACTCCAATTCACTCTATTTCTTGCCCTCCTTTCACCCTCCTGCATGTTCAGGCCCCGATCACACAAAATCTTTTTCACTCCATCTTTCCACCTCCAATTTATATATATATATATATATATATATATATATATATATATATATATATATATATATATATATATATATATATATATATATATATATATATATAATAATTAATGACAATAATAATAATCATAATAATAATGATGATAATAATAACACTAATAATGATAATAATGGTAATAATGGTGATAGTAATAATAATAATAATAATAATAATAATAATAATAATAATAATAATAATAATAATAATAATTAAGTGGATCATAGGGTGGGGGAGGGGGCGAAAATCCTGGGAGCCTTGAAGAATGTGTGGAAGTCGAGAACATTATCTCGGAAAGCAAAAATGGGTATGTTTGAAGGAATAGTGGTTCCAACAATGTTGTATGGTTGCGAGACGTGGGCTATGGATAGAGTTGTGCGCAGGAGGATGGATGTGCTGGAAATGAGATGTTTGAGGACAATGTATGGTGTGAGGTGGTTTGATCGAGTAAGTAACGTAAGGGTAAGAGAGATGTGTGGAAATAAAAAGAGCGTGGTTGAGAGAGCAGAAGAGGGTGTTTTGAAATGGTTTGGGCACATGGAGAGAATGAGTGAGGAAAGATTGACCAAGAGGATATATGTGTCGGAGGTGGAGGGAACGAGAAGTGGGAGACCAAATTGGAGGTGGAAAGATGGAGTGAAAAAGATTTTGTGTGATCGGGGCCTGAACATGCAGGAGGGTGAAAGGAGGGCAAGGAATAGAGTGAATTGGATGTATGTGGTATACCGGGGTTGACGTGCTGTCAGTGGATTGAATCAGGGCATGTGAAGCGTCTGGGGTGAACCATGGAAAGCTGTGTAGGTATGTATATTTGCGTGTGTGGACGTATGTATATACATGTGTATGGGGGTGGGTTGGGTCATTTCTTTCGTCTGTTTCCTTGCGCTACCTCGCAAACGCGGGAGACAGCGACAAAGCAAAAAAAAAAAAAAAGAAAATATATATATATATATATATATATATATATATATATATATATATATATATATATATATATATATATATATATATATATATATATATGTATCTGCGTACAGAATGGAAAAAGGTGAAAACAAAGGAGGTATGGGGAGTGGGGCAGGAATGGGACGTATTTTGGGAAGCAGTGATGGCTTGCGCAAAAGATGCTTGTGGCATGAGAAGCGTGGGAGGTGGGTTGATTAGAAAGGGTAGTGAGTGGTGGGATGAAGATGTAAGATTATTAGTGAAAGAGAAGAGATAGGCATTTGGACGATTTTTGCAGGGAAAAAATGCAAATGAGTGGGAGATGTATAAAAGAAAGAGACAGGAGGTCAAGAGAGAGGTGCAAGTGGTGAAAAAGAGGGTAAATGAGAGTTGGGGCGAGAGAGTATCATTAAATTTTAGGGAGAATAAAAAGATGTTCTGGAAGGAGATAAATAAAGTGCGTAAGACAAGGGAGCAAATGGGAACATCAGTGAAGGGGGCTAATGGGGAGGTGATAACAAGCAGTGGTGACGTGAGAAGGAGATGGAGTGAGTATTTTGAAGGTTTGTTGAATGTGTTTGATGATAGAGTGGCAGATATAGGGTGTTTTGGTCGAGGTGGTGTGCAAAGTGAGAGGGTTAGGGAAAATGATTTAGTAAACAGAGAAGAGGTAGTAAAAGCTTTGCGGAAGATGAAAGCCGGCAAGGCAGCAGGTTTGGATGGTATTGCAGTGGAATTTATTAAAAAAGGGGGTGACTGTATTGTTGACTGGTTGGTAAGGTTATTTAATGTATGTATGATTCATGGTGAGGTGCTTGAGGATTGACGGAATGCGTGCATAGTGCCATTGTACAAAGGCAAAGGGGATAAGAGTGAGTGCTCAAATTACAGAGGTATAAGTTTGTTGAGTATTCCTGGTAAATTATATGGGAGGATATTGATTGAGAGGGTGAAGGCATGTACAGAGCATCAGATTGGGGAAGAGCAGTGTGGTTTCAGAAGTGGTAGAGGATGTGTGGATCAGGTGTTTGCTTTGAAGAATGTATGTGAGAAATACTTAGAAAAGCAAATGGATTTGTATGTAGCATTTATGGATCTAGAGAAGGCATATGATAGAGTTGATAGAGATGCTCTGTGGAAGGTACTAAGAATATATGGTGTGGGAGGCAAGTTGTTAGAAGCAATGAAAAGTACGAAGAGAGGAAAGTGATTAGTTCTCAGTAAATGTAGGTTTGCGGCAGGGTTGTGTGATGTCTCCATGGTTGTTTAATTTGTTTATGGATGGGGTTGTTAGGGAGGTGAATGCAAGAGTTTTGGAAAGAGGGCCAAGTATGAAGTCTGTTGGGGATGAGAGAGCTTGGGAAGTGAGTCGGTTATTGTTCGCTGATGATACAGCGCTGGTGGCTGATTCATGTGAGAAACTGCAGAAGCTGGTGACTGAGTTTGGTAAAGTGTGTGAAAGAAGAAAGTTAAAGAGTAAATGTGAATAAGAGCAAGGTTATTAGGCACAGTAGGGTTGAGGGTCAAGTCAATTGGGAGGTAAGTTTGAATGAAGAAAAACTGGAGGAAGTAAAGTGTTTTAGATATCTGGGAGTGGATCTGGCAGCGGATGGAACCATGGAAGCGGAAGTGAATCATAGGGTGGGGGAGGGGGCGAAAATCCTAGGAGCCTTGAAGAATGTGTGGAAGTCGAGAACATTATCTCGGAAAGCAAAAATGGGTATGTTTGAAGGAATAGTGGTTCCAACAATGTTTTATGGTTGCGAGGCGTGGGCTATGGATAGAGTTGTGCGCAGGAGGGTGGATGTGCTGGAAATGAGATGTTTGAGGACAATGTGTAGTGTGAGGTGGTTTGATCGAGTAAGTAATGTAAGGGTAAGAGAGATGTGTGGAAATAAAAAGAGTATGGTTGAGAGAGCAGAAGAAGGTGTTCTGAAATGGTTTGGGCACATGGAGAGAATGAGTGAGGGAAGATTGACCAAGAAGATTTATGTGTCGGAGGTGGAGGGAAAGAGGAGAAGTGGGAGACCAAATTGGAGGTGGAAAGATGGAGTGAAAAAGATTTTGAGTGATCGGGGACTGAACATGCAGGAGGGTGAAAGGCAGGCAAGGAATAGAGTGAATTGGATCGATGTGGTATACCGGGGTCGACGTGCTGTCAATGGATTGAATCAGGGCATGTGAAGCGTCTGGGGTAAACCATGGAAAGTTCTGTGGGGCCTGGATGTGGAAAGGGAGCTGTGGTTTCGGTCATTATTGCATGACAGCTAGAGACTGAGTGTGAACGAATGGGGCCTTTGTTGTCTTTTCCTAGCTCTACCTCGCGCACATGAGGGGGGAGGGGGATGTTATTCCATGTGTGGCGAGGCGGCGTTGGGAATGAATAAAGGCAGACAGTGTGAACTGTGTGCATGTGTATATATGTATGTGTCTGTGTGTGTATATGTATGTGTACACTGAGATGTATGGGTATGTATATTTGCGTGTGTGGACGTGTATGTATATACATGTGTATGGGGGTGGGTTGGGCCATTTCTTTCGTCTGTTTCCTTGCGCTACCTCGCAAACGCGGGAGACAGCGACAAAGCAATATATATATATATATATATATATATATATATATATATATATATATATATATATATATATATATATATATATTGGAAATGATCACAATTTTGCGCGTGGTCAAGATATTCCTATGAGTCCACGGGGAAAATGAAACACGATATGTTCCCAAGTGCAACTTTTGTGTAATAATCACATCATCAGGGGAGACACAAGAGAGAAATAACAGTCAGTTGGTATACAAAGAAGAGACGTAGCTAGGACGCCATTTGGTAAACATGTGATTGTCCAAGAAAGACAACGAGGGTATGATAAACTTATTATGTGGATAAGAAGGTAAATCGTTCACAAATCTTATCAACAATAAAGTTATCCAATCTGTATAGACCTTCACTAATATCAAGGTTATAATTCTTTGTGTATTCAATAACTGAAATTCAATGATATTTCTCACTGTACTGGAGTTAGAGTTAATAACTGAGATGGCATTGCTCCAGTCAATACAATGATCATAGTTTTAACGTGACTGAACAAGGGATATGATTCTTGTCCCGTTCTTATACTATATTGATGTTGCTTAAGTCTAACAGAAAGATCCTTACCAGTCTGCCCAACATAAAACTTATCACAATTTCTACATGGCACTTTACAGATGCATCCAGGAGAATTTTATAGTGAGTTCCTGATTAAGGAATTCTTTATAGTATTACTGTTGCTGAAGACAGCATTTACATTAAAGGATTTAAGCAACATGGGAAGTAAAGCAAAATTATTATTATTGAAAGGGAGAACTAAAAGATTCTTGGTGTCAATGGGAGGTTTGGTCTGAACTCTATAAAATGATTTCTTTGCTAACTTAAGGGATTTATCACTGAAAGATCTAAGGCACTTTAACTTAGATACAATAGAATATATCCTCTAAAACTCATTATCAATAAACTCTGGACTGCAAATACGTAATGCCCTAAGGAACATAGATTAAAATGATGATAATTTAACTCTGGCATGCTGAGATGAGTAATAATGGATATATGAGCATACATTGGTAGGTTTTTCTGTATTTGCTAAACTTAAACTTGTTTCCTTGCCTATGGATCATGCAATCTGAAAATGGTAACATACCATTATTTTCATTTTCTACAGTAAATTTGATGGAAGGTATTAGATTGTTAAGTAAAGGGAGAAATGTTTGTAAACTTTCACTTGTTGGCCAAACATAAAGAACATCATCTACATTATTATACCAAATTGCATTAGAAGGTAAGATATCCTTTAGTAATTTTGTTTAAAAAAATTCCGTATAAAGATTACTTAATTCAGGTGAAAGAGGGTTACCCATTGCCATACCAAATCTTTGAGAATGATAATCTCCATTGAATTGAAATACACAGTCTTTTATACACAATTCTATCAGTTCACTGAAAACAGACTTTGAAACAGGTGAATGAATGTCATGCAAAACATCAAATAAATATTCTAAAAGATCATCAACTGGAACTTTTGTGAAAAGTGAGGAAACATCAAAGGTAACAAGTTTGAAATCAAAATTAACATTGATAACGTTAAGCTTAAATAAATCTACATTGTTCATGATATTAAAATTTGATATCTTACACACTAAATGGCTTAATAGATAAACTAACTATTTTGACAATTCATATGTGAGGGAGCCTACTGAATTCATTATAGGTCTTGCTGGAATTTTCTTATGTTTTGATAAGTCTATACATATAGGGCAATGTAGGGGACAAAGATAACAAACTTTGGATAAGAGAACCATTACCTTTTCAACAACTTCATTTCTTTATTAAAATGGGAATTAACAACTTCTAGGGGATTCTTACTGAGTTTAAAATATGTTTTGTCATTATACGTAGGTGGCTAGTGAACGGCCATATCAGCTTAACGTCCTTTCTACATAGCTTCTGTGAACCCCCTGAACTCTCTCCTGTTGGTGGGCCCCTCCCAGGAGAGTTGCTTCATTTCCCGCCTAGCTTTCATAACGTTGCAAGTCCCTTAGTGTCCCTCTGGTGTTGTCTCCTCCTGAGACAGAGTTGTTGATGGGCAGGGGTTAGGCCTGTTCCCTCCCCACGACTGATCTCTCGTACATTCCTCCATTCACAATCCTGTGCCCTGTGTCCTACTCTCTCGCGCTCAAAACACCAACCAGAAAACGAGGCCGTTCTCCTACTGTATCCCTCCTCGCCCCTGGGGCCTGTGGTCCCAGCGGACCGTGTCTGCCTCGCTTCCACCCTCAAGTCTTCCAAGCTCATCTGTAGGTCCTGAATCTGTCGTCTCAGTTGCAGTAATTTGCTCTGCATACCGTCTCCTGTCAAACCTTCCCCGGGCCTTTCCAGTCTTCCTGCATTGAAGTTCCCTGTCCTACAATTTTTTCCCCCAATTTCTAGGTGGGGTGCCCCCCCCCCCTTGAGCATGTCCACACTTTTAGCCTTGCGTACTAGTGCGTCATAAGTCACCTGAGGATAATTATCTAATAGTTGTCGGGCCTCATACCTAGTCCAAGAGTTCTTGAGATACATGAACCTTTCCTTCAAATTCGGTTCCTCCTGAGCCCATGTCGTCCCCTTACGTTGGCATAACTCCAAAGTTATCTGTTCTGACTCAACGGAAATTTCTGATACTTTCCATCTCCCTGTCTGCGTAGCACCAACTTATTCTCCAGTGACGCGAGATACTCACTGGCAAAAGCCTCTTCTAGTGTCTTAAACAACCGCGCTACATCCCGTGAACCACCTTTCCTTCGCATGACCCTACGCTTGGCTGGTCCTTCAAGGAACTTACATACATAAGATACCAGCCTTGGAAGGAGAGAGAAATATGATGAACGAGGGAAAAACCTATACCCACCTTACCAAGGCTGCATCGGCAGCAGACGGCTGGAACTTTAAGGGAATATCTTGCCATAGCTCATACCTCTGTTTCTACTTTCTTAAGTAAGAATACAGAAGTGGCGATTTTCAAACACTTCCCCCTATTGGTATTGATTTTTTCCTACTGTCAGTATAGTGGAAAGCCAAAATATTCTTTCATTTTCAGTTACTATACGACCACATCGGTATTTTTCATAGGTAAATATTATTGGGCGCTCTCTTGCCCATCTTATCCAATTCATTCATTCATTCGTACAACTATTTATGGGGTTATTCTCCTCCAATCTCGTAATGGTAGAAAACGTAACCTAACCCAACTAGACATAAACTACAGGAACATAACAGAGCCGTACTGAAGAAAAAGAAAGAAAATGTAGACTCCCCTGGAACCTTCCATGATACAAACTTTCGCAAGCGTAGTTCATGAATATAGTGTTCAACATTACTGACGACCCAGCAGCTCTTGGCCAATATGACCATCAGCACCTTCAAATCAAGGCTAAACATATGCATCAATGATCCTTGTTATTGGTGAAAAAAAAAAATCCCTCGCACTGATTATCCTTAACTAGTTACTAGTCTTTTATTTCTGTCATCTAACCTTTCAGATTCAACCCAGTCACGTGATCATCAGACTCGTAGAAAACCTTTATTCCCTCCACACTTCCCTATTGAATTTCCGGGGTAATATATCCCCCAGCCACACTTCGTGGTATTCCTATATCATATTCCTGCCGGCATATGAGCCGGACGGATATGTAGGTTGGGAGGTGCCTCCAGCTTTACTATCGTGTTACTACGATCATGTTAAGTCTGGACTGTAGGAGATAACCGAGTCTTGGACCACCAGGTTTCCGGTTATCTGTTCTTCCCTCACAATCCACCCCACCCACCACCATTGTAGAAAAAACATGATAATGAAAATATTATTTACCTTATCGAGATGAGTCGAGTGCTGCTGCCACAAACAGGAACTCCTGGGTGCTTTGGGGAGTTCATCTTGAAGATTGACGCCGCCAAGCAACCGTCAAAGTGCAATAGTCTCCAGCCATTAATGGAACTTGCGCCTGTACCTTCCTGCACCAGCGTTCGACGTTTTAAGAGCTGGCTCCATCGTTTTCACAGATTTGATTAGGATTTCCTTAAGTCTATTAGGGACAGGGAAATAAGCTTTTCTTGTTGACACAGATTTTTTTTCTACTAAACATCCACTGTCCCTCCATCACATTGTCAGCATTATATTGGCACCTTTACGGTTTACGTTCCACAGTAGTTCAGAAATATCTGTAATAAGCAGTTTATAGAAACACTCAGGTTAGGTTAGGTATGGTTTATTTGATCAGGACATACATCATCGCACGTCCAAAAATCTGTGTGGGGTGGAAATTGTAAAACTACCTTTTATATCATTCTTAGCAAAATGTACTTTCATTAACTGTACGGCAAGTACAGGGCCACCAAGCTTTTCATAGTTCACTTCACAATGATTTATATAATCACCTCACGACATCTATGTGAACTTGCGTCTGAATCCTTTACCAGCACTCGATCATTAGGGTGGTGACTCCACTAGTTCCAAGAGTGGTTCAGAGTCGTGTGTTCGTTCTTAAGTTTCATGCAAGTGTGAACAGTCTTAAATCATTAATTTCGTCAGAGTTTCCTTGGGTTTACCAGGGCAAGGAATGAGAACTATTCTTATTTCAGCACTTATTTCCAACACAGCACTTATTTCCAACACAGCACTTATTTCCAACACACACACGCACACTGTCCCTCGATCACAATGTCAGCACTGTACTTTCTCTTATAAAATCTATTTTCATGATCTACTCGGTAAGGCTGATGCCACCCACCTTTCTAGGGGTCATCTCACTATGATGGATAATCACAACACAACGAGAACCAGTACACAGTGGTTGTGGTCGTGGCGCCCACCCAAAATGCAATTCGCACAATTGTACGAGGAAGATAATGTAGCCATATTTCCATGTTTGATCCTCAAAACTAGTCACATTTTTTTTCAACGAGCACAAATCACCTTAGTGATAAATGTATCTCTAATACTGTAACACTGAAGTCTCTAAGATTTATTCGCTGATGTCTGAGGTACGGTAAAGACACTGCACCATATTTCACTGAATCGCGAGATCACAGAACCTCAACATCGATATTAATGGAGAATATTGGCCATCGATAAAGACAGCAGGATTCACACTCAGTTACTTCGCGCGTCTATGTGAGTAATTTTCAATCCGAGGAAAAGCGCATGCGTCAATTCGAGTCGAGCATGCGCAGATGATGAAAATTAGGCCGCGCATGCGCAAGGGGAGAAATTTTGCCGCGCATGCGCAAAGGGAGAAATTTTGGCCGCGCATGTGCAAAGGGCGAAATTTTGGCAGCGCATGCGCAAAAGGTAACAGCTTCGAACATAATAGTGTATACAATTAAGTTTGCGTTTAATGTCTCATAAAAAGGGAGCTGTGGTTTCGGTTGCATTATTACATGACAGCTAGAGACTGAGTGTGAACGAATGGGGCCTTTGGTGTCTTTTCCTAGCGCTACCTCGCACACATGAGGGGGGAGAGGGTTGTTATTCCATGTGTGGCGAGGTGGCGATGGGAACAAATAAAGGCAGACAGTATGAATTATGTACATGTGTATATATGTATATGTCTGTGTGTGTATATATATGTGTACATTGAGATGTATAGGTATGTATATTTGCGTGTGTGGACGTGTATGTATATACATGTGTATGTGGGCGGGTTGGGCCATTCTTTCGTCTGTTTCCTTGCGCTACCTCGCTAACGCGGGAGACAGCGACAAAGCAAAATAAATAAATAAATATATAAAAACAAAAAGTGATACCCACAAGATTAGTGAAACACTGATGAAATTATAATGAAGACAACGTAAACCATGTAGTATGGATATAATATAACAAAGATAGAGATACTTAAAATGGTTTCGAAACAGTATCGATAAATTCTGAAATAAGAACTCTAAGACGACTGTGTCTGAACTGTCGAATTTTCAAGTGATACCTAAAATATAACTTTTCGTAGATGAGATTTATTTTCTTTTTACCTAATATGACGACTGGAAAAAATTCCTTTAGCATAGAAAAAATACACCCTGTTATAAAGTGTCGCAACAGAAATAACAAATTACAGACGTTTAATTCATTCATTAAGACATGGCAGTGGAGGTAAACAAATTTGAAGGAAGCTAACGCTAAACTCACCATAGGTTTTCATCCATTATGACGAAATATGCTTTCAATAGTGACGGCTTTAAGACCAGCCGCCCTTCGACGCCCCCACGTTCTAGGTCGTTACCCTACAACAGTGGTTCCCTAACTGTTTAACATGATTCCTCCGTTTCGGTTTTCATGAAATCCTCAAGCTCCTCCCACACTCACTCATATTTTCTTTTATTTTAACGACCTCGGTCAGGGCGCCCCTGCTGCTGTTCCTATATGCATTTACCTCGTACACGACAACAACCCTCTACACACAGCAAATGTCAAATGCTGGTTTCAGGACCATCCTGAGGTTACGCTGTGTCATATCTGCCAAAATCTCCGACTCCATAGAACACATGTTGGCAGCAATGACCAAGAGGTGCGCCCGTCACATTGTCATTCAGCGTAGCAGAGAAGCCTAGGCTGTCGACAGTGCGTTGTTGGCTTGCGAGTAACAAGTGTTGACATAGTAGCTGGTGATCTTTATGTCCCGTAGGTTGAACAGTGGTATTGTTACACAGTGTGAATGTACTAATTATTGATAACTAAAAACCTTGCTTAAAAAGTAAAAAAGATATCTAAAAAAATATGCTGGAATAAATGTCATTTGAGGGTGCCTCGTTATTGTCCGGGTTTTACTGTCTAACCAAAACTTGTTCCTTTAGTTGTAAACTTTTTCCCCGTTTCCATTAGGCTCTGAACACAGCCTCCTCCGCCACGTTTCGCTATTCCAATGTTTTTAGCATTCCTCTCATACCCTTTACACGCGATGCCATGCACGGGTCCTGCAACTCCCTCACGTTCCGCATGGCTAGGTAGACATATCCACGCCACTAGTTCAGTTGGGTTTCTCGCTGGGAGCTACTCTGTCTGTCTGTCTGTCTGTCTGTCTCTCTCTCTCTCTCTCTCTCTCTCTCTCTCTCTCTCTCTCTCTCTCTGTCTGTCTGTCTGTCTGTCTGTCTGTCTCTCTCTCTCTCTCTCTCTCCCTAAAGTTTAGTTATACCCTTTCACCCGAACTGTCATTTGCCCTCTTTTTCAACCCCTGTACCTTACTCTTGACCTGCCGCTTTTTCTTAAACATCTCCCAATCATTTGCAGTTCTTCCTTGTAAGTATTGCCCAAACGCTTCTCCTTTTTCTTTCACTAGCAACCTTACATCCTTATCCTAACACTTACTATCCTTTATAATCTGCCCACCTCCCACCTTTCGCATGCCACACACATCTCTTGCACATGCCAACACTGCTTCCTTAAATACCCCCATTCCTCACCAACTCCCTTCACTTCATTTGCTCTTACCTTTTGCCATTCTACACCCAATCTCTCCTGGCATTTCTTCACACAAGTCTCCTTCCCAAGTTCACTTACTCTCACCACTCTTTTCTTCCCGACCTTGTCTCCTCTTTTTTGAAAACCTCTACAAATCTTCAGCCTCTCCTCAACAGAATAATGATCAGACATCCCACCAGTTGCCCCTCTCTGCACATTCACATCCAAAAGTCTCTCTTTTACACGACTATCACTTCTCCGCTACTCACATACGTATACTTATGTATATCTCTTTTCAAACCAAGTATTCCCAATCACCAATCTTTTTTCCAGCACGAAACTCAACAAGCAACACACACACCCACACACACACACACACACACACACACACATACACACACTCATATCAGGTGACAATACTACATTTCGTCCACTCTAATTCTTTGTGTACAAGATGAATGCTTAGGTGAATGTCGTTAATATACTTCGTTTGTTTTCTGGGAATGAAACACTTTTACTGATGTACTGTTCCGCTTTAATAGATTCAGTAACATAATGTGTATTACATATAAACAGAAAGAGCTCCAGAACCCGAGTTTCTGTTCTTCTGACAGTCGTTTCTATAGTTGGAGACACACTTCTAGAAGTCTTTCCTGAACGGTTGTTAGGTGCTTCCCTTTATCATGGAAAAGATAGGTTAATTTTTTTTTGAGGTTCACTGAATTAGTTTTGAAAACAGCTTTTATGTATGATTTCAGCAACAGACTGGGCTGGAAAAGTGACGAAATTATTTTAATCATGGTAGGAAGAGGAGAAAGCTAATGACGTGTGTTGAGGCTGTGTGTGGCTTCATAAAGGAACTTGATGTTCAGGGCTTTCCCCATGGGTACCTCTGTCCAGGTAGTGAGGACCCTATCAGTATGGTCGTACATCCACGAGGCAATGGCAGTTTCATTGCCGTTCACTGTGATATTGACGTGCGACGGCATTACGGGGAAGCCGTAGATGTTGATGGTTTCCAGATAGAGGTCGGCGACGGCCTCTGCTCCATGTTTGACTGTGAGGGTCAGCTCGTCCTGAAAGTTTGCAACATGACATTCATTACTACAGTGACTGAGGTTATTACAAAAACCGGGGCGCTTCTACGCCGTCTTTATCACCCCTCCCTCGGAAAAAAACGAAAGGAACCACAAGGAGGATCCTGGAAAAACGTTCACACAGAAGAATCAAAGTGTCTGATGCCGGAAATCCTTCAAACTAGACATTCTTATGGATCACTAGAACCCCATCCATAGACTTCATCAACCTTGTTCCTCAAATGTCAACGTGTGGTCTAGGTACCTTCGTGGTCGGCCAGGTGAACCACTGACTTAGTCTCTCATCTTCAGGGTAGCTGAACTCGACTTGGGGTATATTTCAGTCCCTGAGAATTGGTAAAGATAATTTGGTTTGAATTTATATCCTGCAAGTCTCCATTTATACCAAATGATCTTAAACCTTCAATTACAGACACTTATTGGTATACGAGTCCAATATCCTATATCTTTCACCATTATTGGGACCTTTATAACCTAGGCTTACCATTATCTTTATGATAAATCAAACTGACCAAATTCCTGAATCTGGAAGTAGTGAAATCCGAGAGAAGGTATATAAAAAGGCAAGAACCGTGAGAGACTGGAGTTTAATCTGTTGAATCCTGTACCTACTATACTGTAAAGCTTGCGTGGACTAATAAGTTTATGTATAGAGATCGATATCTTTTGCAGGAATGAAAATGAACCAGAAAAGCCCAGGACGATGCGCTACGAAAGCAACAACAACAACAACAACAACAACACTGTATACCCGACAGTGCTCAACCTTTGCTCGATGGAGAACAGGACGTTCGTCTCATAAACTGACTCATTAAACATCACATTCGCAAGATGCTCAACCTGATGTGCCTGGGCCGAGAGGAAGCCACCCACCCATCTCGTGGCTTACTGCAGGCAGACTCAAACACCCCACAGTGAACGGTATGACACAGAGGCATATAAGCCACCCGTCTGGAGGTTTACACGTGCAAGACAACTGGCTAGTCGGAAGACGATGGGTGTCTACCCACTCACTGCAGCAGTAAGCTGTGTGCTGCATAAGCCACTGGCATGGTGATAAGCCGGATGGTTCCCAAGCCACTCAGCCAGTGGTAAGCCAGGTGGTCCACAAGCCACTCAACCAGTGGTAAGCCAGGTGGTCCATAAGCCACTCAGCCAGTGGTAAACCAGCTGGTCCACAAGCCACTCGGCAAGTGGTATGCCAAGTGGTCTTAGAGGTCAACCAGCTGGTGTTTGATCAGCTGATGCCGAAGATGATAATCTGATCGTCACCCAGGTGGCCTCTAAGTTACTCACCTTGCGACGAGCCAGCTGTTGTCTAAACCACTGACTTGTTAGTCAACCCGCTGGTGTCTAAGCCACTCAAGTGGCAATCAACTAGCTGGTGTGTAAGCCACTCAGGTTGCAGTGAGCCAGCTGGTGTGTAAGCTAGTTAGTTTATAGTGAGCCAGCTGGTGTGTATGCCACTCAGGTTGTAGTAAGGCAGCTGGTGTGTAAGGCACTGACCTGGTCGTAGTTGAAGCGGCCCATGTAGGCCTGTTGCATGGCCATCTGACCGTCGCCCGCGTCCCAGAAGAGGTCTCCCGACGCCATCATCAGTTCGTCCAGAGCCACCGTCAGCCCGAACGGGTTCTGCCGGCTGGAGAGGCGGGTTCATATCAATGCCTGGATTGTGGAGAGGCTACGAGTGGGTAGAGATGGAACAAACTCTAGATGGCAAAGACAGAGTTCGAACACTAAGTAAATCAGCTGGACTTTGAAGTACATTTATCTATTGGTGTCAGAATATTGGAAGTGAAGTACTCTCTGAGGTTTTCATCATTGAGCTTCAGTCATAGCATAGATCACCCGGATTCGAAGCAGGATTCGAAGCCTTGAAGTTCCTTTTGAAAATTTCGAGACGACGTACATTGCTTCACTTGGCTCACATGATATCTATATATAAAGTAAAAAGTGGATTGCTTGATCATATACTAGCCAGATCGGTGTACCTTAGTCGCCCTAAAGTTTTGCTAGTTCGCCTGATACTAGCCAACTTAGTGTTCATACACTAGTCATCCTGAAGCTTTGCTAGTCACTGAGGCTTTGATATACCTCGTCTCTCACCTCTCGACGGTGTTGATGGATGGCACTTGGTACGGGAGGATGGTTCCACCCGGCACAAACAGAGGGATGACCTCCAGCGGGGCGTCCACGGTCTGCGTGCTGGGTCCCGTCGCCGCCAGCTCCCCGTGCACGAGATGGTACCACAGTCCCTGGGGGAAGAAGGTCCAGGTGAGACTACACCCTCAGGCGAACACAACCAAGTCTCGCTAGTGACCAGTGAAAATCTTGAATCGATTACTATCAGGTTGGATCGTAATCCCACCCCTCATTGTGTGGTACTTATAATGAAAAATGGGTAAAGGAGAAGAGTGGTTTGGGAATATGCTTTGGGAGTAAAGTCAGGGGTTGGTGAGAGGACAAGAGCAAAGGAAGGAGTAGCACTACTCCTGAAGCAGGAGTTGTGCTCTAGATTGATATGGGTAAAACTGAAAGTGGATGGAGAGAGATGAGTGATTATTGCTGCCTATGCACCTGAGCATGAGAAGAGAGATCATGAGAGGCAAGTGTTTTGGGAGCAGCTGAGTGAGTGTGTTAGCAGCTTTGATGCACGAAACCAGGTTAAAGTGATGGGTGATTTGAATGCAAAGGTGAGTAATGTGGCAGTTGAGGGAATGATTGGTGTACATGGGATGTTCAGTGTTGTAAAGGGAAATGATGAAAAGCTTGTAGATTTGTGTGCTGAAAAAGAACTGGTGATTGGGAATACCTGGATTAAAAAGAGAGATATACATAAGTATACGTATGTAAGTAGGAGAGATGGCCAGAGACCGTTATTGGATTACGTGTTAATTGATAAGCACGTGAAAGAGAGACTTTTGGATGTTAATATGCTAAGAGGTGCAACTGGAGGGATGTCTGATCATTATTTTGTGGAGGCGGTGAAGATTTCTAGAGGTTTTCAGGAAAGAAGAGAGAATGTTGGGGTGAAGAGAGTGGTGAGAGTAAGTGAGCTTGGAAAGGAGACTTGTATGAGGAAGTACCTGGAGAGATTGAGTGCAAAATGAAAAAAAGTGAGAACAAATGACGAAAGGGGAGTGGTATGAGAAAGGTAGGAGGTGGGCAGATTAGAAAGGGTAGTGAGTGGTGGGAGGAAGAAGTAAGATTGTTAGTGAAAGAGAAGAGAGAGCCATTTGGACGATTTTTGCAGGGGAGTAGTGCAAATGACTGGGAGATGTACAAAAGAAGTAGGCAGGAGGTCAGGAGAAAGGTGCAAGAGGTGAAAAAGAGGGCAAATGAGAACTGGGATGAGAGAGTATCATTAAATTTTAGGGAGAATAAAAAGATGTTTTGGAAGGAGGCAAATACAGTGCGTAAGACAAGAGAACAAATGGAAACCTCCTGCGAAGGGGGCAAATGTGGTGAAGTGAGAAGGAGATAGAGTGAGTATTTTAAAGGTTTGTTGAATGTGTTGGGATGATAGAGTGGCATATATAGGGTGTTTTGGTCAAGGTGGTGTGCGAAGTGAGAGGGTCAGGGAGAATGGTTAGGTAAACAGAGAAGAGGTAGTGAAAGCTTTACGAAAGATGAAAACCGGCAAATCAGCGGGTTTGGATGGTATTGCAGTGGAATTTATCAAAAAAGGGGGTGACTGTGTTGTTGACTGGTTTTTGAGGATATTCAATGTATGTATGGTTCATGGTGAAGTGCCTGAGGATTGGCGGAATGCTTGCAGAGTGCCATTGTACAAAGGCAAAGTGGATAAAGGTGAGTATTCAAAATACAGAGGTATAAGTTTGTTGAGTATTCCTGGGAAATGATATGGAAGGGTATTGATTAAGAGAGTGAAGGCATGTACAATCAGATGGGGAAGAGCAGTGTGGCATTTCATGTGTGGCGGGGTGGCGACGAGAATTGACTAAGGCAGCAAATATGAATATATATATATATATATATATATATATATATATATATATATATATATATATATATATATACACACATATATATATATATATATATATATATATATATATATATATATATATATATATATATATATATATATATATATATATATATATATATTTTTTTTTTTTTATACTTTGTCGCTGTCTCCCGCGTTTGCGAGGTAGCGCAAGGAAACAGACGAAAGAAATGCCCCCCCCCCCATACACATGTATATACATACGTCCACACACGCAAATATACATACCTACACAGCTTTCCATGGTTTACCCCAGACGCTTCACATGCCTTGATTCAATCCACTGACAGCACGTTAACCCCGGTATACCACATCGCTCCAATTCACTCTATTCCTTGCCCTCCTTTCACCCTCCTGCATGTTCAGGCCCCGATCACACAAAATCTTTTTCACTCCATCTTTCCACCTCCAATTTGGTCTCCCTCTTCTCCTTGCTCCCTCCACCTCCGACACATATATCCTCTTGGTCAATCTTTCCTCATTCATCCTCTCCATGTGCCCAAACCACTTCAAAACACCCTCTTCTGCTCTCTCAACCACGCTCTTTTTATTTCCACACATCTCTCTTACCCTTACGTTACTCACTCGATCAAACCACCTCACACCACACATTGTCCTCAAACATCTCATTTCCAGCACATCCATCCTCCTGCGCACAACTCTATCCATAGCCCACGCCTCGCAACCATACAACATTGTTGGAACCACTATTCCTTCAAACATACCCATTTTTGCTTTCCGAGATAATGTTCTCGACTTCCACACATTCTTCAAGGCCCCCAGAATTTTCGCCCCCTCCCCCACCCTATGATCCACTTCCGCTTCCATGGTTCCATCCGCTGCCAGATCCACTCCCACATATCTAAAACACTTCACTTCCTCCAGTTTTTCTCCATTCAAACTCACCTCCCAATTGACTTGACCCTCAACCCTACTGTACCTAATAACCTTGCTCTTATTCACATTTACTCTTAACTTTCTTCTTCCACACACTTTACCAAACTCAGTCACCAGCTTCTGCAGTTTCTCACATGAATCAGCCACCAGCGCTGTATCATCAGCGAACAACAACTGACTCACTTCCCAAGCTCTCTCATCCCCAACAGACTTCATACTTGCCCCTCTTTCCAAAACTCTTGCATTTACCTCCCTAACAACCCCATCCATAAACAAATTAAACAACCATGGAGACATCACACACCCCTGCCGCAAACCTACATTCACTGAGAACCAATCACTTTCCTCTCTTCCTACACGTACACATGCCTTACATCCTCGATAAAAACTTTTCACTGCTTCTAACAACTTTCCTCCCACACCATATATTCTTAATACCTTCCACAGAGCATCTCTATCAACTCTATCATATGCCTTCTCCAGATCCATAAATGCTACATACAAATCCATTTGCTTTTCTAAGTATTTCTCACATACATTCTTCAAAGCAAACACCTGATCCACACATCCTCTACCACTTCTGAAACCACACTGCTCTTCCCCAATCTGATGCTCTGTACATGCCTTCACCCTCTCAATCAATACCCTCCCATATAATTTACCAGGAATACTCAACAAACTTATACCTCTGTAATTTGAGCACTCACTCTTATCCCCTTTGCCTTTGTACAATGGCACTATGCACGCATTCCGCCAATCCTCAGGCACCTCACCATGAGTCATACATACATTAAATAACCTTACCAACCAGTCAATAATACAGTCATCCCCTTTTTTAATAAATTCCACTGCAATACCATCCAAACCTGCTGCCTTGCCGGCTTTCATCTTCCGCAAAGCTTTCACTACCTCTTCTCTGTTTACCAAATCATTTTCCCTAACCCTCTCACTTTGCACACCACCTCGACCAAAACACCCTATATCTGCCACTCTATCATCAAACACATTCAACAAACCTTCAAAATACTCACTCCATCTCCTTCTCACATCACCACTACTTGTTATCACCTCCCCATTTGCGCCCTTCACTGAAGTTCCCATTTGCTCCCTTGTCTTACGCACTTTATTTACCTCCTTCCAGAACATCTTTTTATTCTCCCTAAAATTTAATGATACTTTCTCACCCCAACTCTCATTTGCCCTTTTTTTCACCTCTTGCACCTTTCTCTTGACCTCCGGTCTCTTTCTTTTATACATCTCCCACTCAATTGCATTTTTTCCCTGCAAAAATCGTCCAAATGCCTCTCTCTTCTCTTTCACTAATACTCTTACTTCTTCATCCCACCACTCACTACCCTTTCTAATCAACCCACCTCCCACTCTTCTCATGCCACAAGCATCTTTTGCGCAATCCATCACTGATTCCCTAAATACATCCCATTCCTCCCCCACTCCCCTTGCTTCCATTGTTCTCACCTTTTTCCATTCTGTACTCAGTCTCTCCTGGTACTTCCTCACACAGGTCTCCTTCTCAAGCTCACTTACTCTCACCACCCTCTTCACCCCAACATTCACTCTTCTTTTCTGAAAACCCATACAAATCTTCACCTTAGCCTCCACAAGATAATGATCAGACATCCCTCCAGTTGCACCTCTCAGCACATTAACATCCAATAGTCTCTCTTTCGCACGCCTGTCAATTAACACGTAATCCAATAACGCTCTCTGGCCATCTCTCCTACTTACATAAGTATACTTATGTATATCTCGCTTTTTAAACCAGGTATTCCCAATCATCAGTCCTTTTTCAGCACATAAATCTACAAGCTCTTCACCATTTCCATTTACAACACTGAACACCCCATGTATACCAATTATTCCCTCAACTGCCACATTACTCACCTTTGCATTCAAATCACCCATCACTATAACCCGGTCTCGTGCATCAAAACCACTAACACACTCATTCAGCTGCTCCCAAAACACTTGCCTCTCTTGATCTTTCTTCTCATGCCCAGGTGCATATGCACCAATAATCACCCACCTCTCTCCATCAACTTTCAGTTTTACCCATATTAATGGAGAATTTACTTTCTTACACTCTATCACATACTCCCACAACTCCTGTTTCAGGAGTATTGCTACTCCTTCCCTTGCTCTTGTCCTCTCACTAACCCCTGACTTTACTCCCCAGACATTCCCAAACCACTCTTCCCCTTTACCCTTGAGCTTCGTTTCACTCAGAGCCAAAACATCCAGGTTCCTTTCCTCAAACATACTACCTATCTCTCCTTTTTTCACATCTTGGTTACATCCACACACATTTAGGCACCCCACTCTGAGCCTTCGAGGAGGATGAGCACTCCCCGCGTGACTCCTTCTTCTGTTTCCCATTTTAGAAAGTTAATACAAGGAGGGGAGGATTTCTGGATATATATATATATATATATCTATATATATATATATATATATATATATATATATATATATATATATAATATATATATATATATATATATATATATATATTTTTTTTTTTTTTTTTTTTTTTTTTTTTTTTTTTTTTTTTTTTTATACTTTGTCGCTGTCTCCCGCGCTTGCGAGGTAGCGCAAGGAAACAGACGAAAGAAATGGCCCAACCCCCCCCCATACACATGTACATACACACGTCCACACACGCAAATATACATACCTACACAGCTTTCCATGGTTTACCCCAGACGCTTCACATGCCTTGATTCACTCCACTGACAGCAAGTCAACCCCTGTATACCACACCGCTCCAATTCACTCTATTCCTTGCCCTCCTTTCACCCTCCTGCATGTTCAGGCCCCGATCACACAAAATCTTTTTCACTCCATCTTTCCACCTCCAATTTGGTCTCCCTCTTCTCCTCGTTCCCTCCACCTCCGACACATATATCCTCTTGGTCAATCTTTCCTCACTCATTCTCTCCATGTGCCCAAACCATTTCAAAACACCCTCTTCTGCTCTCTCAACCACGCTCTTTTTATTTCCACACATCTCTCTTACCCTTACGTTACTTACTCGATCAAACCACCTCACACCACACATTGTCCTCAAACATCTCATTTCCAGCACATCCATCCTCCTGCGCACATCTCTATCCATAGCCCACGCCTCGCAACCATACAACATTGTTGGAACCACTATTCCCTCAAACATACCCATTTTTGCTTTCCGAGATAATGTTCTCGACTTCCACACATTTTTCAAGGCTCCCAAAATTTTCGCCCCCTCCCCCACCCTATGATCCACTTCCGCTTCCATGGTTCCATCCGCTGACAGATCCACTCCCAGATATCTAAAACACTTCACTTCCTCCAGTTTTTCTCCATTCAAACTCACCTC